>NC_074673.1:44791441-45091441 GCF_029448725.1 Salvelinus fontinalis | reverse complement strand
ACTTTAAAGCGACTGTAAATACATGTGCAGACAGTATGTACAGTGCATTCGGAAAGTATTCAGACCCTTTCCCTTTTCCACATTATTATGTTAGGTTACACCCTTATTCTAAAAAACACACAATACCCCATAATGATAAAGTGAAAACAGGTTTTTAGAAGTTCTAGCAAATTTATCAAACAGAAATACCTTATTTAAGTATTCAGACCCTTTGCTATGAGACTCAATTGAGCTCAGGTGCATCTTGTTTCCATTGATCATCCTTGAGATGTTTATACAACTTGATTGGAGTGCACCTGTGGTACATTAAATTGTTTGGATGTGATGTGGAAAGGCACACACCTGTCTATATAAGGTCCCACAGTTGACAGTGAATGTCAGAGCAAAAACCAAGCCATGAGGTCGAAGGAATTGTCCGTAGAGCTCCAAGACAGGATTGTGTTGAGACACAGTTCTGGGGAAAACATTTCTGCAGCATTGAAAGTCCACAAGAACACAGTGGCCTCCATCATTTTTTGGAACCACCAAAATTCTTCCTAGAGCTGGCCGCCTTTGCTCAGTTTGGCAATCGTGGGAGAAGGGTCTTGGTTAGTGAAGTGACCAAGAACCTGATGGTCACTCTGACAGAGCTCCAGAGTTCCTCTGTGGTGATGGGTGTCCACAAGGACAACCATCTCTGTAGCACTCCACCAACCAGGCCTGTATGGTAGAGTGGCCAGATGGAAGCCACTCCTCAGTAAAAGGCACATGACAGCCCACTTGGAATTTGCCAAAATGCACCTAAAGACTCTGACCATGAAGATTATCTGGTCTGATGAAACCAAGATTTAACTCTTTGGCCTGAATGCCTAGCGTCACGTCTGGAGGAAACCTGGCACCATCACTACGGTGAAGCATGGTGGTGGCAGCATCATGCTGTGGGGATGTTTTTAAGCGGCAGGGACTGGGAGACTTGTCAGCATGGAGGGGAAAGATGAACCGAGCAAAGTATAGAGAGATCCTTAATGAAAACCTGCTCCAGAGCGCTCAGGACCTCAGACTGGGGCGAAGGTTCACCTTCCAATAGGACAACGACCCCTAAGCACACAGCCAAGACAACGCAGGAGTGGTTTCGGGGGAAGTCTCTGAGTGGCCTAGCCAGAGCCCGGACTTGAAACCTGATAGAACATCTCTGGGGAGACCTGAAAATAGCTGTGCAGCCACGCTCCCTATCTAATCTGACAGAGCTTGAGAGGGTCTGCAAAGAATAATGAGAGAAACTCCACACATACAAGTGTGCCAAGCTTGTAGCATCATACCCAAGAAGACTCAAGGCTGTAATCGCTGCCAAAGGTGCTTCAACAAAGTACTGAGTAAAGGTTCTGAATACTTACATAAATGTGATATTTCTGTTTATTTATATCTATTTTTTTTATATATTTGCTAAAATTTCTAAACCTGTTTTTGCTTTGTCAATATGGGTTATTGGTGTAGATTGATGATGGGGGGGAAACGATTTAATCCATTTTAGAATAAGGCTGTAACATAACAATATGTGGAAAAAGTAAAGGGCTCTGAATATTCCGAATGCACTGTATATAAGATGGAGGTCGTAAATTGCTATGGAATCCGGTCATCAGTGGTTTCTGCAGTTTCAGACTCGGTGAACCCAAGTTCAAGGCATTTCCTGTTGATCATATTTTCAAACAGTGGTGCTTGTAGGTCAAAAGTAAGATGCGGTTAGTGGGAGTGTCATCATTGTTTTACAGTAAGGCATCTCAATGTCGGAGTCTCTCTTGTATATTGTGAAATAGATTCTTTATTGTTTTTCCGACTGGTTGTTATTCCAGCCAGACAGAGGCATTATTGTTCTGACGATAGCTTTTTGACTTGTGATCATAAGGTCAACAACATGTCACGGATGACCGATGATATATTAGCGATAAGTCTTTGATTCTTTCAGAACCACTTTTACAACACTGTCATCATGCAGTGTTTGTTCATTGACTGACTAGTACTCTATTTGTGAGGTGAAGGACGCGCCTCTTATGGAGTAACAACATTGCAAAATGCCCCTGGTCATTGCCATTACAGTATCCCATCTACCAGCACATGGAAACAACAATACATCAAAACCATGGCACTTTGTCCGGAGACCAAAGCCCAAGACATTACTTGGTGCTCTCGGAGTGTGACATGCAGCAGGATGCCTTTTTATTATACCAGATCAAATCACATTTTATTGGTCACATACATATGTTTAGCAGATCTTATTGAAAGTGCTGCAAAATGCTTCTACTTCCAACACTGCAGCAATATCTAACAATTCCACAACAACTACCTAATACACACAAATCTAAGTAAAGGAATGGAATAAGAATATATCCATATAAATATATGGATAAGCAATGACAGAGCGGCATAGGCAAGATGCAATTGATGGTATAAAATACAGTATATACATATGAGATGAGTGATGCAAGATATGTAAACATTAAAGTGACTAGTGAATCCATATATTAAATTGGCCAATGATTTCAAGTCTGTATGTAGGCTGCAGCCTCTCTGTGTTAGTGATGGCTGTTTAACAGTCTGATAGCCTTGAGATAGAAGCTGTTTTTCAGTCTTTCGGTCCCAGCTTTGATGCTGAACTGTACTGACCTCGACTTCTGGATGGTAGCGGGGTGAACAGGCAGTGGCTCAGGTGATGTTGTCCTTGATGATCCTTTTGGCCTTCCTGTGGCATGTTGTGCTGTAGGTGTCCTGTAGGGCAGGTAGTGTGTCTCCGGTGGTGCAGATTGCACCACCCTCTGGAGAGCCTTGCGGTTGTGGGCGGTGCAGTTGCTGTACCAGGCGGTGATACAGCCCGACAGGATGCTCTCAATTGTGCGTCTAAAGGTTTGTGAGGGTTTTAGGTGACAAGCACAATTTCTTCAGCTTCCTGAGGTTGAAGAGGCGCTGTTGCGCCTTCTTCACCACACTGTCTGTGTGGACCATTTCAGTTTGTCCGTGACGTGTACGCCGAGGAACTTAACTTTCCACCTTCTCCACTGCTGTCCTGTCGATGTGGTGCGCCTTCTACTGTTTCCTGAAGTCCACAATCATCTCCTTTGTTTAGTTGACGTTGAGTGAGAGGTTGTTTTCCTGACACCACACTCGGAGTGCCCTCACCTCCCTGTAGGCTGTCTCGTCGTTGTTGGTAATCAAGCCCACTACTGTTGTGTCGTCTGCAAACTTGATGATTGAGTTGGAGGCGTGCATGGCCAGGCAGTCATGGGTGAACAAGGAGTACAGGAGGGGGCTGAGCACGCACCCTTGTGGGGGGTCCCAGTGTTGAGGATCAGTGAATTGGAGGTGTTGTTTCCTACCTTCACCACCTGAGGGCAGCCCGTCAGGAAGTCCGTCATCCAATTGCACCGGGCGGGGTTGAGACCCAGGGCCTCAAGCTTAATGATGAGCTTGGTGTGTACTATGGTGTTGAATGCTGAGCTTTAGTCAATGAACAACATTTTTACATAGGTATTCTTCTTGTCCAGGTGGGATAGGGCAGTGTGATTGTGACTGCATCATCTGTGGATCTACAGTACTGGGGCGGTAAGCAAATTGAAGTGGGTCTAGGGTGTCCGGTTAGGTATAGATGATATGATCCTAGACTAGTCTCTCAAAGCACTTCATGATGACAGAAGTGAGTGCTACGGGGTGATAGTCATTTCGTTCAGTTACCTTTCCCTTCTTGGGTACAGGAACAATGGTGGCCAACTTGAAGCATGTGAGGACAGCAGACTGGGATAGGGAGCGATTTAATAGGTCTGTAAACACACCAGCCAGCTGGTCCTGCGCATGCTTTGAGGACGCGGCTAAGGATGCCGTCTGGACCGGCAGTCTTGCCAGGGTTAACACTTTTAAATGGTTAACACTTTTAAATGTCTTACTCACGTCTGCCATGGAGAAGGAGAGCCCCCAGTCCTTGGCAGCGGGCCGCGTTGGTGGCACTGTATTATCCTCAAAGCGCGCAAAGAAGGTGTTTAGTTTGTCTGGAAGCAAGACGTAGGTTCCGTGACGTGGTTGGTTTTCCTTTTGTAGTCCGTGATTGTCTGTAGACACTGCTGCATGTTTCTCTTTGTGAGCCGTTGAATTGGAACTCCACTTTGTCTCTATACTGACATTTTGCTTGTTTGATTGCCTTGCGGAGGGAATAACTACACTGTTTGTATTCGGCCATATTCCCAGTCACCTTTCCATGGTTAAATGTGGTGGTTCGCGTTTTCAGTTTTGCACTAATGCTGCCATCTATCCACGGTTTCTGGTTAGGGTACATTTTAATAATCCAATACACTTCCTTATAAACTCACTCACCGAATCAGCATATATGTCAATATTAATTTCTAAAACCATCTTTAAGTGTGGATTCTGATTTGTCAGACCTGCGTTGAATAGTATTTAGCACAGGTACATCCTGTTTGAGTTTCTGTCTATAGGAAGGGAGGCGCAAAATGGAGTCGTGGTCAGATTTTCCGAAAGGAGGGCGGGGGAGGGTGTTGTATGTATTGCGGTATCGGCTTGAGGGGGGATAAACACGGTTGTGATATGGTCGGCATTTGATTGTGAGGAATTCTTGGTCAGATGAACAAAAGGACTTGAGTTCCTGTATGTTGTTACAGTTACACCATGAGACATTAATCATGAAACATACACCCCTACCCTACTGTTTATTCCTGTCGGTGCGATGCACAAAGAATCCAGGTGGCTGTACCGACTCCAACAGCATATCCCGAGAGAGCCATGTTTCCATGAAACAGAGTATGCTACAATTCCTGATGTCTCTTTGGAAAGCAACCCTTGCCTTAATTTCGTCGACCTTGTTATCTGGAGACTGGACATTAGCGAGTAATATACTTGGAAGCGGTGGGTAGTGTGCGCGCCTCCGAAGTCTGGCCAGATGACCGCTCCGTCTGCCTCTTCTCCGGCGGCGTTGTTTTGGGTCAGCCCCTTGAATCAGTTCAAATGTGTATCTTTCATCAAGGTTAATGATGAGTATTTATGTTATATGACGTGGCTCTCTGCAATTTCTCTGGATATTTTAGGCATTTCTGAACATGGCGCCAATGTAAACTGAGGTTTTTGGATATAAATATGAGCTTTATCAAACAAAACATATGAGTGTCATCTGATGAAGATCATGCAAAGTTAGTGATTAATTTTATCTCTTTCTGCTTTTTGTGACTCCTGTCTTTGGAAGGAAAAATGACTGTGTTTGTCTGTGATTTTGCGGTGACCTAACATAATCGTTTGTGGTGCTTTCGCTGTAAAGCCTATTTGAAATCAGACACGTTGGTGGGATTAACAGCAAGATTACCTTTTAAAATGGTATAAGATACATGTATGTTTGAGGAATTTTAATTATGAGATTTCTGTTTGAATTTGGCGCCCTGCACTTTCACTGGCTGTTGTCATATCATCCCGTTAACGGGATTGCAGCCATAAGAAGTTTAACAAACTATAGTTTTGGCAAGTCAGTTAGAACATCTACTGTGTGCATGACACAAGTCATTTTTCAACAATTGTTTACAGGCAGATTATTTAACTTATAATTCACTGTATCACAATTCTAGTGGGTTGGAAGTTTACATACACTAAGTTGACTGTGCCTTTAAACAGCTTGGAAAATTCCAGAAATTATGTCATGGCTTTAGAAGCTGCTGATGGGCTAATTGACATCATTTGAATCAATTGGAGGTGTACCTGTGGATGTATTTCAAGGCCTACCTTCAAACTCAGTGCCTCTTTGCTTGACATCATGGGAAAATCAAAAGAAATAAGCCTAGACCTCAGAAAAAAATTGTAGACCTCGACAAGTCTGGATCATCCTTGGGAGCAATTTCCAAATGGCTGAAGATACCACGTTCATCTGTACAAACAATAGTACACAAACATAAATACAATGGAACCACGCAGCCGTCATACCGCTGTGGAAGGAGACGCGTTCTGTCTCCTAGAGATGAACGTACTTTGGTCCGAAAAGTGCAAATCAATCCCAGAACAACAGCAAAGGACCTTGTGAAGATGCTGGAGGAAACAGGTACAAAAGTATCTATATGCACAGTAAAACTAGTCCTGTATCGACATAACCTGAAAGGCCGCTTAGCAAGGAAGAAGCCCCTGCTCCAATACCGTCATAAAAAAAGCCAGACTACGGTTTGCAACTGCACATGGAGACAAATATCATACTTTTTGGAGAAATGTTCTCTGGTCTGATGAAACAAAAATAGAACTGTTTGGCCATAATGACCATCGTTATGTTTGGAGGAGAAAGGGGGACGCTTGCAAGCTGAAGAACACCATCCCAACCGTGGAGCACGGGGGTGGCAGCATCATGTTGCGGGGAGTGCTTTGCTGCAGGAGGGACTGGTGCACTTCACAAAATATATGGCATCATGAGGCAGGAAAATGATGTGGATATATTGAAGCAACATCTGAAGACATCAGTTGCAAATGGGTCTTCCAAATGGACAATGACCCCAAGCATACTTCCAAAGTTGTGGGAAAATGGCTTTAGGACAACAAAGTCAAGGTATTGGAGTGGCCATCACAAAGCCCTGACCTCAATCCTATAGATAATTTGTAGGCAGAACTGAAAACGCATGTGCGAGCAAGCAGGCCTGTAAACCTGACTCAGTTACCAGCTCTGTCAGGAGGAATGGGACAAAATTCACCCAACTTATTGTGGGAAGCTTGTGGAAGGCTACCTGACATGTTTGACCCAAGTTAAGCAATTTAAAGGCAATGCTCCCAAAAACTAATTGAGTGTATGAAAACGTCTGACCCACTGGGAATGTGATGAAAGAAATAAAAGCTGAAATAAATCATTCTCTCTACTATTATTCTGACATTTCACATGCTTAAAATAAAGTGGTGATCCTAACTGACCTAAGTCAGACCGTTCTTTGCTAGTTAAAGCCCCACCTTATCTCAGCTCACTGGTCACCATAGTAGCACCCACCCATAGCAGGCGCTCCAGCAGGTATATTTCACTGGTCACCCCTAAAGCCAATTCCTCCTTTGGCTGCCATTCCTTCCAGTTCTTTGCTGCCAATGACTGGAACGAATGACTGGAACAGAAATCACTGAAGCTGGATACTCATATCTCCCTCACTAACTTTAAGCACCAGCTGTCAGAGCAGCTCACAGATCACTGCACCTGTAAATAGCCCATCCAACAACCTCCTCCCCATACTGTTATTTATTTTTTCTGCTCCTTTGCACCCCAGTATCTCTACTTGCACATTCATCTTCTGCACATCTATAACTCCAGTGTTTAATTGCTAAATTGTAATTATTTCGCCACTATGGCCTATTTATTGCCTTACCTCCCTTATCTTAACTCATTTGCACACACTGTACATAGACTTAATTTTTCTATTGTGTTATTGACTATGTTTATTCCATGTGTAACTCTGTGTTGTTATTTGTGTCGCACTGCTTTGCTTTATCTTGGCCAGGTCACAGTTGTAAATGAGAACTTGTTCTCAACTAGCCTACCTGGTTAAATATTTTTTTAAATAAGACAGAATTTTTTTGTAGGATTAATTGTCAGGAATTGTGAAAAACTGAGTTTAAATGTATTTGGCTATGGTGTATTGTAAACTTCTGACTTCTTCAACTGTAGCTCATTCTAATATTTCTACTACTGTACATTGCATTTTAGTTACACTGTTTGTACACACTGCATATTTATTTCTATACTGGATTCATAAGCCACTCTATCTACTGCTGTACATATTATTCTTAGTACATCATGGGCATATATGTACAGATTGCATTTGGATTACTGTTACAGTGCTATTTGGTTGTTCATTGAATTTATTCTGACATTTTGATTTTAAAAAATTGGATACGTTTTAATATTGTGTACTGTGACACTTTACTGCATTGTTAGGAGCTAGTAACATAAGCATTTCGCTGGACCCGCAACATCTGCTGAACTGTGTACGCGACCAATAAACTTTGATTTGATAGTGGTGGGGACATGTTACAAATGATTTACAGACATGATGTGCCTCTGTGATCTTCTCTCTGGAATAACATAACCATTACCTGCCTCTATGCCCATCTACAGGTCAAAGTTTACCCTCTGACTCAATACGAACACGGGGCGGATGACGTCCTGGTGATGGGGACAGACGGGCTGTGGGACGTTCTCTCCAACCAGGAGGTTACCGAGGCAGTCACCTGCTTCCTGGCCAACTGTGACCCTGATGACCAGCATAGGCATGTTCTGCTCATTTTACTGTAGCACAGCTGCTGCCCCCAGTCAGATAGACAGATAAATATTGTTGTCACAAGCCTGAACTTCCACTCACCCCGCTCTTATTTGGAGAGGATGAACGTTGTTATCTTGTCGTAATTACACACTTTTCTAAACATTTGGATAAGTACTTTCTGAAGTTGATGAAGAGCTTGTGAGACTAGTAATGGAAAGATTCCTTTCTTGAGGATGGCATGGTGGTTGATTTCAGTCATCAAAACAGGAAAAACATTCCAATCGTTTCCGAAATGTCCTACCCCTTCAAGTCTTTCTTAGTTTGGGGATTAGTAAGTTCGCTTCAGGTGGCTAGTGGAAGAGTTTAAAGACTTTCTGAAAGGTAGGCTGTCGTCATTATTCTCTTGCTATTTGTACACACACTGGAGATGAACACAACTAGCTGTCTGCTTTATGTCTCAGTATACTGTCCTTTGTCTCTTCCATTGTGCCCCAGGTACACGATGGCAGCTCAGGACCTGGTCATGAGGGCGCGGGGGGTTCTGAAGGACCGAGGCTGGAGGATAGCCAACGACCGGCTGGGCTCTGGAGATGACATCTCTGTCTACATCATCTGTCTGATGTACGGCAACCGGCAGACCTAGCCCAGGCCCAGCTTGCCAGCACCCACCATGGGACTCAAGACATAGATTGTGTCTGAAATGGCACCCTATTCCCTATGTAGTGCACTGCACTACTTTTAGCCAAGTCCATAAAAAGTAGTGCACTGTATAGGATGCAATTTTAGGCACTCGCCCAAGTGGCAGACCTAGCTGAGGCCCAGCTAACCACCCACCATGGGACTCTAGACAGGCTGCTCCCCCTCTCCCATCTATCCTAACCCCCCTTTCCTTAAATCAATGCCCTGGTGCTCACACCGTGCTTAATCCTGGATTGTTTTCCTGGGGAAGCAAAATGGCACCTGGTTGTATTACAGTACAGGGTAGCATGATTGTGCTTCTCTCTTGTGAAAGGAAATTCTCAGGATGTTACAATATACAGTACCTTCAGTTTCTTCTTTTGTTTCTGTGCTGCAAATGAAAAATTGACAATTCTGTAGTCAGAGGCATATGAGGCCCAGGTATTTGAAACTATTCAGTAGGCTATGGTTTCTGCATAGCCAAATATTTTCTGTTACAATGGAAGGCTATAGCTTTCACAAAGGTGATCCTACTATTTTGGATATCGCATGGGACAATTTTAAATGAAGGGCAAAGGGACCGTCTTTCGAAGTGCAATGCTTTATGGTGTTGGTTTTTAGCCTATTTAGATATTGTTAATATATTACTGATTATGAACATGTAAATAAGCTTAAACATTAATGGATTTTAGAAGTGGATTTCAGTTATATACCCTGTTTGAGTTGTGTGTACAGTATACGTTATGGAACCTGTTTTTGTTCCTATGATGTTCTGTGTGTCTTTTCTGACTAAGGTCAACCATCCATAAATCACTGACCTAGACTAGGGGTGTCAAACATACAATCTGGCCTGACGGTGGTTTTAGTAAAAATCTGTTTTATGTTTAGAAATGATAATGGATCTACATTTTATACAGTTTCTTGACTGTGTTCAACTTGCTAATAATCACCTAAATGAAAGCGAGACAGTCAGGGAGCATCAAATTCCAAAAACGATGGATAGAGGAAAAAAAATTTAACCACATTTTGACAGCTAGGAAATAAAAAAAAAATATATGACTAGCAAAATGACTGACTCTTCTGACCTAGACTGTACAATCCTACCACAAGCATACTATAGCTGTCAGAACCATGGTTTGTGTGTTTCTCTCCAAGTGTAAAATGAATGAAATCAGACTGGTGTTATTGCCAGTGACTGTTTCTCACATTGTTTACCTTTTCTCCATTTTGATGGGTTTGTATTTTCTTTGTCATTGCTGTACTCCTGAATCTGAATTTACTTAGAGGTTATGAAGGGACACATCTTCCCACTCGATTAGGTCTGCAAACGGCATGTATATTACTGGAAACGTTCTACGTTTTTTGGTATCTTTCAATGATTTTATCCTATCCATCACAAGACATTTAGTGGCCATTTTGGGTATATTCGATTATCACAGGGGTCTGTAATAATCTCTGGCCCTCTGTGTGGCTTTATCACATGTACAATATATGAAATAATTGAATAAGATGATGAAGTATAGAATGAGAGCTGTAAAACATTATCCTAAATATACATTTAGAGAATACCATTGGTGTTTAATGAGGGTTTCAGCATTAAATATCTTTATTTTTATAAAATATTTTACAAATGTTTATTTATATTACTATGTATTTATTGACTTCCAACTGGTGTCAGTTGTGGGGAAAAAGTAAGTTGGAAGAGTTGAGGGATAATCATGAAGGGCTATGCGTTCTATGCAAAATAATGAACAACGTGGAAGGTGTGTTCCAAGACGCGATAGTGGAGTAAACTGAATTTCCACGGAGTTGGATTATTTCCCAGAGAATGCATATAGCCCCGAGTTGATTATCCATTTTATACCATAGCTATATTTTAACACATTTGCCAGAAATGTGTTAATTTGTTGGTAGAAATGTGTTCAAGTTGCCGTGATAACCAAACAGACTTGCTGGTTTAGCTAACCAAACCATCAGTCCTAGCTTGCTATTATGAAAATTGAATTCAGCAATGCCAATAATGTTTTCAATTCGACTTTTGCTTTCAAAAGCAGCTCAAACAAAACATGTAAGAGTGAACTATAGCCATTTAATTTTAGTTTTGAGATACCGTGCCTTTATAGGGAAATGATGCATGCTCTAGAATGCCAATCAGAAACAAGTTTTCAACAATGCTATGGTATAGTTATGCAATAAGGCCCGAGGGGATGTGGTATATGGCCAATATACCACAGCTAAGGGCTGTTCTTATGCACAACGCAGCACAGAGTGTCTGGATACAGCCCTTAGCCATGGTATTTTGGCCATATACTGTACCACGAAGCCTTATTGCTATTATAAGTTGGTTACCAAAGTAATTAGAAGAGTAAAATAAATATTTTATCAGTCCCGTGGTATACTGTCTGATATACCACAGCTTTCAGCCAGTCAGCATTCAGGGCTCAACCGCCCAGTTTATAATTGAAAAAAATTATGTTGTTGATTAGATGCTTTTTTAAATTAATTAGGGTATTTTCTCTTAGATCTTATGCTTCATCTACTAGAAATCCATGGACAATATGGACACAAATCAAATAAATTAATACTATGATATATATATATTTTTTTACAGTTCTAGTATCAATTACCAAAGTTATGATAGATTGTGAAAGATTTTCTGTGAATTATCCAAATTACTGAAGATTGTGGTAACTTTGGTAAATTACTGGTAGCTTTGCAACCCTACATTTGATACATAATAGTGAAACATCTACCTCATGCTTTTGGTTTGTTTTAAACAAGAGATCCAATCCATTGTCTTTGTTTCACCTGTGCATTTTTTCTATATGTCAAATACATGTCTGCATCATCCTGTGTTGCGTGCTTGTTTACTTTCGAAATATGAAACTGCATAGGTACAGTGCATGTGCCATTCTTTACTTAAATAATGTCATGTCACTCGTTTTCATACTAGTATGGCTTAGTCTAGCTCTGTTCAACATTGTATAAGGGCAGGGATGGGCAACTTATCATGAGGGGCAATATTGCGCTCGCATACACACAAAACATTTTAGTGCCCCCCCCCCCCCCCCCCCCCCGAGAGCGGAGATTTAAAAAATTAAATAATTAAGAGTTCATTTTGAGGATCTACACGTTTTGCTATGGGGTGTAGAGAAAATGTTGCAGTTCTAAAGCAAGTTTGCTGCAATTCTACACAGTTTGCGGTTTTTAATATGACTGATTTAACAAAGTACATCGGGGCCCACTGATGGTAATTCGACCATAATACGTTTATATAGTTTAGGAGTCAGCTAACTTAGCAATCAAAAATTATTTAGCTGTCATTGGCTAATTTACTGACTCTGACTGACATAAGATAAAAACTGTTGATGCACAACCAAATGTCTTAAATTGCACCATGTGTATTTTACTATTTTAACTCTCAACAGTAAGTTGAGACCCCGACTGGGTTCCCCAATCCCCCCCCCCCCCCCCCCCCCAAAAATGAAATGTGATCAAAGGGCATTCAAAAGGAGGGTTGCTAGTTGCCCATCCCTGTAGTAGGGGAAACTCCCCTATCTGTTATGTATTACATGAATATGACATAAGTATAAATGGTTTACTGAATGTTGTGAGGGCAGAATATTTACTTGAGACATGGTTGTGTAATTTTATCTTGAAACAAATGCTTGATTTAATCAAAAGTTCAAGTTACAACAAGTGTGTATCTCTCAAATTAACATTCAGACCAGAGGTACATCAGATACATGTATTAGGAAGTTTTTGGGAGAAACACAAAAGATGCATTGGGATGTTGGAATGAAACTCAACCCTCTGTGTTTTTTGTCATTTTGAAATGATGTTTACTTGTAGTTCACTGTTCCTATGTCACACAACTCAGGGAGCTATGTGACTGATTCTCATGCCGGATGTTGAATAGAATGCTTTCTCTGTACAGAGTGTATTTTATCCTGTATCCTTGTGTTATTATGCAGTCTGGTATTTAGACATTGCTGAACGATACTCTGCAAACTAACCATTTATGGCATTGACCTGAATCAATTTCTGTTCAGATACAGTATGAAGGATCTACAGTGTCTTGGGTTCCCACCTGTTTCCCCTTTTATGGATCAGAGGATCTATAAAAAAGCATCTATTTAAATACTTGATGCACTTCAGTCAATGTAGTATGTATATTCTTTATTCAATACAGTGGGCTGACAATGTCTCCTGGATGACCAGTCAGGAGCTACATTAATAGGCATTCCACCTCACGTAGGACCTCTACTGATGACGCTGATGCTCTAAAGATAAACCCATACAGTCACTAATGACGTCAGAACTTGGGACTTGCAAGATGTGTCTGTGGCGTTTTAAGTGGATTCGTATCTGAGTTGTTTAAAAACGTTTTTAGGGAGGTGTTGACGTCTACAACCGCACGGTTTCTAATCCAGACAAATCAGTCTCCAGTCGTGCATATTCCATGTTAACTCTTATCACTGTTCCTTTTACTTTTGTGTTAGTATGTTTCTTTTCAAGCTGTTTCAAAGTGTTTCTGTTTTGATCACACAAACTTTGCTCAACTGCTCTATGACTGACTCGCTCAAAACAATGCAGAAAGAGACTCAAGCAGAAAGTAAAAAAATAATTGTAAATACAGTACAATGTAAAAAGACAGTCGGAAACAAGTCTATCCTTTGTAATACTGTGTTGGACATTTTTTGTGACTCCAAAAAACACTAAATGAAGTAATCGGGAATTCGTAATGTCTTCAAAACGTATGTGCAGTCTAAAAAATTAAGGATTGCTTTTACAATTTATAAAAATTGCTGTGTGAGCTATCATTCCAAAGCCTCTTTTCTTGTAAATGTTAGAAGTCAAAATAAATGTACAATGGGTACACACATCAACACAACGTACCATTGTGTATATCTACAACAACAGATTTAGATCTACATTATGTAAATCAGATGGATACAGTACATACTACACAGGACTCGTATAGGAAGCCTTTGTGTCTCGGAAGTGTTTAGGGCTCAACTACCAGATGGCACTAGACGTTTTGCTATAGACAGATGGAAGGTGGTGATTGATTCCTGAGTAGAGCAGTGCTTTGGTGAGCCCTGTGTGGCATGCAGGGAGGATTGGCCCCCTGGGGGAGCAGACAGCTGGAGTGCTGGAGACCTGTCTGGAAGGAGGGAGGTCGACTGTCTGACTGTTCTGATACCAGGGCTCTCAATTTGTCTCTCCGTGATTCCTCACATCCAGACTCCTTGCCGGAAAGTGTCTATCCTGTGAAAATGTATGAAAAAAACATACGTTCTATCAATCATTTTGTCATATTCATGTTTTTTCTGCATGATAAAATCGATTTCTAGTACTTCCCAAATGTTTGGTGATCTGGTACAAAATGCGCAAGGATGCCAGGGGAAAGACAGCCTAGCCATGTGTCCCGCCCCTTCAAACTCCATGCAAGGCATTGACATGACTTGCGCAAGCTTGTTTTTACTTTATACTGCCAGCTAACGGACGGGGAAAGGCAGGCAGAGAGCTTCAATGCCTTTCATGTGTCAATATGTCCCATTCATTTTCATTGCTCTTAAATAATGCATATTGGCGTGTAAAAAGTAATGGGTTAGGCAGAGCTCACTACTGCTTATGGACTTGCGTCATCTCTTCACAAGTCATCTGCCGCCTTTTGGTGGTTATGTCGATTTGCTGCTAGCTAAAGTAAACTGAGCAGGATGGCTAACACATTGCATCTGAAACAGTTTTCAAAGTTGGATTTTCTAGGGGTTGATAGGGAATGGAAGACCAACATCTGATTTTAGGGACTTTGATCAAAGGAAGGGCCAGAAAGAAACACGATCATTTCAGTCTGGGTGTTATAAACCGAAAGACTGGCTCTGTGGCTAAGCAATTAGCAGCCGACTCTAATGCTGCCCCTGCCTGCTGTTCTCCACTAGCAACAGCGTGTGAATAAGAGACAGTTACTGCGATTTGAACAACTTGCCGATAGCAGAGATTTGCCTGCGACAAGCCGGCTACTCAAGACCTTTTCATGGTCCAGAGTGCCAGTGCCCCCCCACACGCCCACTGTTTACTAAAACAGCCGATGCATTTGAGAGAAGTGGTGTGACCTACATACAGTTGAAGTCGGAAGTTTACTTACACCGTAGCCAAATATATTTCAACTCAGTTTTTCACAATTCCTGACGTTTAATCCTAGTAAAAATTCTCTGTTTTAGGTCAGTCAGGATCACCACTTTATTTTAAGAATGTGAAATGTCAGAATAATAGCAGAGAATGATTTATTTCAGCTTTTATTTCTTTCATCACATTCCCAGTGGGTCAGATGCTCCTGTCAGAGCTGGTGTAACTGAGTCAGGTTTGTGGGCCTCCTTGCTCGCACATGCTTTTTCAGTTCTGCCCACAGATTTTCTATAGGATTTGAGGTCGGGGCTTTGTGATGGCGACTCCAATACCTTGACTTTGTTGTCCTTAAGCCATTTTGCCACAACTTTGGAAGTATGCTTGGGGTCATTGTCCATTTAGAAGTCCCATTTGCAACCAAGCATTAACTTCATGACTGATGTCTTGAGATGTTGCTTCAATATATCCACATACATTTTCCTCCCTCATGATGCCATCAATTTTGTGAAGTGCACCAGTCCCTCCTGCAGCAAAGCACCCCCACAACATGATGCTGCCACCCCCGTGCTTCACGGTTGGGATGGTGTTCTTCGGCTTGCAAGCCTCCCCCTTTTTCCTCCAAACATAACGATGGTCATTATGGCCAAACAGTTCTATTTTTGTTTCCTCAAACCAGAGGACATTTCTCCAAAAAGTATGATCATTGTCCCCATGTGCAATGGAAACCGTAGTCTGGCTTTTTTATGGCGGTTTTGGAGCAGTGGCTTCTTCCTTGCTGAGCGGCCTTTCGGGTTATGTCGATATAGGACTCGTTTTACTGTGGATATAGATACTTTAGTACCTGTTTCCTCCAGCATCTTCACAAGGTCTTTTGCTGTTGTTCTGGGATTGAATTTCACTTTTCGCACCTTAGGAGGAGCGAAATGGAGACAGAACGCGTCTCCTTCCTGAGCGGTTTGACGGCTGCGTGGTCCCATGGTGTTTATACTTGCGTACTATTGTTTGTACAGATGAACAGTGGTACCTTCAGGCATTTGGAAATTTCTCCCAAGGATTAACCAGAATTGTGGAGGTCTGCAATTCTTTTGTCTGAGGTCTTGGCTGATTTCTTTAGATTTTCCCATGATGTCAAGCAAAGAGGCACTGAGTTTGAAGGTAGACCTTGAAATACATCCACAGGTACACATCCAATTGACTCAAATGATGTCAGTTAGCCTATCAGAAGCTTCTAAAGCCATGAAATCATTTTATGGAATTGTTCAAGCTGTTAAAGGCACAGTGTATGTAAACTTCAGACTTCAACTGTAGATCATCCCTAGGAAACAGAGGGAAGATCTCCAAAGGTCCAATGAACTGCTATCTCGCCTGTCATGCAGGTCTTGTTACACAGTAGGGTGACACTCTGTTGTGTCGTTTTTGAGGGTGTGCGTTGCTTACGCAAAACCAGTCTCCAAGCATTTAGCCCATCACATGGGACCGTCTATTGTGCTTGAGGCTTTCCCATGGAAGCCTTTTGAGCCGCTGGAAAGCGGTGAGTTGTAATATTTATATTCTAACCAGCTTTGCCATCTATCTTATGCCTGCAAAGCGACTGAGTGGGCTGCACGCACTGTCATCCCACCGTTCGTGCCTTCAGTTTGCCCCGGGGTCCTCCTGGATACCTTGGTACCCAAACACCTCCTTTATGCCTAGGGTCAGCGGCAACAGTCTTGTAGCAGGCTGGAGCTTGTGGTTACACCCACCGCTCTTACCGTTTACAGAAGTAGAGTGTCTTCACCGTTTGTGTCCAGCAGGTGTCCAGCGCATTTTCTTGGATAAAAGCAATAGTATTGCGCTACAGCGGCTACGACCCCTGCGTTTTTCTGTAACGGGAGGCCCCCTACCTTATTAACGGCTATTTTGGATAGTGGAGGATATTGTATTGGCAAATGTAATAGCAATAGTTACAGCTCAGAAGGCTACCTCTTGGGCACTGTTTTTAAGGCATCTCCTTATGGGAGATTTGCATTTTTGAATGTGTGGCCACCCCTCATACTTTTATGAGGTCTTTACCGACTTGATGTCAATGCACCTTCTTTGGAGCGATGCTGTTGGTACTACCCTGGCTTCGGAGAGCATGTCTGTGTTACAGGAGTTGGCCATATCCCATAGTTAGACATCAAAACGAGAATTTGAAATAGAATTTAAGGTTACTATGAGAATATGAGTGAGATGTCTTACCACAGGAAGAGAGGCATGCTTGATAGTGACCAGTTGGCGGGCGAGTGGCTACGTTTATGGAGGAGAGGGGCTTAACTCATTCGCCACTCGAGTTGTCTGTCTCAACAGACACTGTGTGATCGGATACTTTGAACCTCTGGACACGCCCAGGCAAATCCCATTGTGCGACATCTCACTCATATTCTCATAGAACTGGGGTTACGCAAGTAAACTTGAGTTATGGAGCACCAGTGGCCATTATACTGTATTGTTATTATCAGACTACATTATCCTATCCTTGAGTAGTGATTCAAATATGCACACACACCCATCCACCCATGTACATATGCACACAGACAATCTATATTGGATATCAAAGTGCTCTAGTGGGAGTCTGACACTCCCAGGTCCTCTGCAGGAGTCTGAAAGCCATCTGCTTCATAACCATTACCCCACCCATTCCCATAGTCAGACCAGCATTGATCTGGCAATCCACTCCTCCTCTCCCCATGCGTGTGTGGTCCAGATTGTTTAACAGCGATGACACAGTCAGTCACTCTCGTCTGGGTGAATTGTTTTTCCAAGGTCGTCACATAGCTCCACAGCAGAGAACAGAACCAAGGGAGTAGCTAGCTGACTAAGCAAGGCAAGGGTTGATTCTCATCATCCCTGCCTGCCGCTGTGAATGCGATGAGGGTACAGGTACGCCCAGGCAGGCAGTAGGCACCTCACAATCAATAACTGGATCAATGACTGTATAGGGGTACTGGATAGATATTTTGAGTCCCCCAGCTAGAGGAAAATGGGAACAGAGTGAGGGAGGGGGGCACAGTCACGTGAGGCATGTGCGCTATGGGCCCGATTCAGACTAAGTAAATGTATGTCTTTACTATTCACTGCTTTCCTACGCACTTCTCAGTAGTTGGTAATCAGACTTACCTCATGCAGGTGGGTAAAGGGCTTTGAAGGCATGGTTCCCTTGTGTGTGCTGAATACGATAAGGGTTGAACAGTAGTTCTATAAATCTGAACACCAACTACTGAGAAGTGTGTAGGAAAGGTGTACATTTCCTACATTTGTATCGGGCCTTTACAGCAAGTGTTACAGTCCCGCTGTTGAAGTTGCGATATATTATAGTTAATGCTTGAAACCAATGTTGAAACCTATAAGGGTTTCCATATTTTGGGGTACAGGGCCAGAAAAAGCAAAACGCTCTAAAAAGTGAAACATTTGTGGAAATCATGTCTTTGTTGGAGTTTTGTAGTGCCAGCTGTCCTGTCCTTTTGTCTGTGCTTTCAGGACACATTTCCTTTTGACTATAATGTTAGTGTTGTTAGCAATGCAAAGGCATGTGGGGAATGTAGAGAATGTTTCGTTTACACACCAAGAGGCAGATCCTCCAGTCCGGTCCATCAGAAGGTGTAGCAGGGGAGGCAGCGGTAGACAGTTCTGTTCCAGGGTGCAGATGTGATGATAATCATAAGAGGGAGCAGGCTGATTTTCCACAGGGAATGGGCTCTAATTTATTGCCTTGGGGTCTGAACAGAATGAAGCTGACTTATCTGCAGCCCGACTCAAATGTGAACGTCCACACAGGATGGATGACTGGGGCTGGATAGGCTGAGCTGGAGAGGCTGTCCTCCATAACTCCTACAGTACCCACTGCCTCGTTCTGACTGATCTTTACTTCACTCACTTTAGTTTGCCATCACTGGGAAAGCTAAGGCAGAAAGTATTTGATTGCTTTCACAATGTCTTTTGGTTGGTTATTTCTCACTTCTGCCACATTATATTAGTGCTCATTTTATTGCTGATTATGTTTCCTGGCATGGCACAGCCAACTGAATCAGTAAAGGAAAGATGAGCTTCACCAGTGTTCAATATTGTTGATACCCATGTGTAAGCTCTCTCTGAAGACGATGGATGACAACCATCTTGGAAATAAAAGGAGGCAGGCAGTCCTGGCCCTGCAGAATTCTCCACACACTATCGATCCTTCCAAAGCTCTATTACTAAAAGGTTCTGGCGAAAATGGTGACCTAAATGTGAACATATATCTGCCAGCACCGTAACGTATGAGAAATGGTGAACCCATAAATATTGCAGCGTGTCAATGTAGGAAGGTCAAGTGTAGTAGGACCCAATCTTCAGTCAGAACAGCAGCTTCACAAAGGAGAGCAAAACACAGTATCTCTGTGTGGGCTGACGCTTGCAATCTATTTCCTATAAAGTGCACTACTTTTGTCCATGGCCGATAGGGCTCTGGTCAAAAGTAGTGCACTATATAGGGTGTCATTTTAGACACAGGCTCTGTCTAGGCTGAGGCTGGCAGCTCTAAATCTGAACTCCTGCGAGAGGACTTCAGCCTGCACAGTTTCACAGACTGGGGCTTGCAGCCTGTTACTGCAGCCTATCAAAAACGCATTACCCATTCCAGTCCCCACCCCCCTCCATCACAAGACTTGGCTGCCATACTGATTCAGGGCTCAGCACAGCACAGGCAGATGCTACTGGGTGCAGTTGGCCAGCAGCTAGCTAGGGTTTAAGAGGGTAACTCACAATGCATGACCCATATCAGCAACAACTCTGTTTTTAGAGACACAATGGTAAAGCCCTGTGCTGAGCTGCATTGGCCACGTGGTTCATGTGTAGTCTCTCTAGTTCGTACTGTAGCCTAAATACAGCAACTGTGTCTGTCTGTGGCACGGCAGTCAGTCAGTCTGATGATGACTTAACTGAGTCAGATTGCGAGGTCAGTCAGTGGTGCCAAAGGAACTGCACATTTTCTATCAACGTGCCTTGGTTAAATTGGCCACCTGCCTCTTAGAACAGCGTTTCCGAAACGTGGCCCTGGGACCCCAAGGGGTGCACGTTTGGTTTTTTGACCTAACACTACACAGCTGATTCAAATGATCAAAGCTTAATGATTAGTGCACTCCTTGGAGTCCCGAGGACCGAGTTTAGGAACCTCTACTCTAGATGGTTTGCTTACAATAAGTGTTGCAATGTTGCGCTCTCTCCCTCCAGTGACCGATGGTATGCTAAAAATCAACAAAGGACGGTATGGTTAGCCATAAATGTAGCCTGCCTGCAGGCTGTATCAGGCCAGTTCCAGTTTTACCAGTGGGCAGTAGGGGCGCCACGTCACAGCTCTCGCCGGTCATATAGCAAAAGCGTGACCTACATGCTTTCCAGATTGGAGAGACAACAGCCACTTTGCCTGTGGGTGAAACCCAATATCCATACAAATGTATGACCTTTTTTTTGTTTCACATTTCTATCCGTGGTGTACAATAAACTTTTTTTGAAAATTAGTATCTCAAACCAATCGAAAAAAGGCACTTGCATGCATTTCCCTGTAAAACCGTACATGATAGCCTAGATAATATGCAATTCATTTCCCAAAAGCTGTAGTTCATCAATGAAATGTGACATGCAAACAAATTGACACAAGCAGCTTGTTACACCTTGAGAAATGTATTTTATTTGAGTTAAAAATCCCAATTGCTACCACCTCTGGAGCTGTAAGGCAAAACGGAACGATTGTTGCGACAATACAGTACTTCCACAGTTACAATGTAACAACGTAGCTGTTACAACATATATTTAGTTTTACCTTTCAAAACGAATAAACAGGAAACTCCTCGGCTTGATGTCGAATACCAGCACTAGCAAGGCAGTAGTTTGCGCAGTCATCTCCATAGCAGGCAATGTCATAACCCAACCAACAGCACAAACTACTACCTCAGCCAGTACATGGTCAAATGCCGATAGAACACACTGAAATAGCAGCACTCACAAGACAAAATTGCAAATTATAACGAACACATCTGGCATCCATAATTCCGATCTGATACATACAGTTCCATGCGCCTGGGACTGGGTTATGTTCATCCGACCTCCTGAGCAGACAGCCGTCTCATGAGCAGAGTTGAAATTTGAGGAAACCCCGCCCAAGACATCCACTAGTCTACTCCTCCCCTTTCCCCTGTGCACCAGATAACACTCTGTCCTCTCCCTCATTTGACTTAACACAAACTCCAGTTTGTCGCAACAACGAAACACTTGACACTCGTTTTTGCGAACTGTTACCTTGAAGAAGATACATAGTCGCAACCAAATAGAACGTTCTTGCGCTTGCCCAATATAGATTGGATATAATGCCGCGTTGACGTGCCAGTCGGACATTTCCGACTTGCTAACTGGTTGTATACTGAAACAAAATAGCAACGCAACATGCAACAATAAAGATGTTACTGAGTTACAGTTCATAAGGAAATCAGTCAATTGAAACATTTATTAGGCTCCAAATAATGGATTTCACACGACTAGGCAGGGGTGCAGCCATGGTTGTGCCTTGCGGGGCATAGGCCCTGAGTGAGTTTTCACCACAAAGTTCTTTATTACAGAGATACTCCTCAGCACTCCCCCTAACATGGATGTAAACAAATTTGTGCACAACATTTGAGAGAAATATGCTTTTTGTGTGTAAGGAACATTTGTGATTTTTTAAATTCAGCTCATGAAACCTTTTCCGAGTTTAGTTCCCGACTAGCATGTGGCATAATACATCCCATGACCCTCACCAGAATTACTCTAATTACAATTTTGCAGGAAATGTCAGTGAGGAGCTTACTCGTTTAGGATTGTGGGAAATGTATTTTCTATATTTTAGTCATAAAATATACCAGCAAGACTCCCACAATGTAAACAATGTTCCAGCGTAAACTAGGTTTGGGATTTCTGAGACTAAGCAAGCTCTGAAATACAATCTCACATGATTAAGAAAATGACACAGAGCCTACATTCAAATCACAGGGTCAAAAACAGGACATCACTGAGGCACACACAGAAATCAAATAATTGATTGTAGAACTGTCCCATTTATTTTATACAGACAAATACATCCCTTCTCACGCCGGCTAATAGATTACATGGAATGTTACAGTAAGATTTTTAATAAAATCCTGGCTGTTGAAAATGTCACAAAAGGTAATCTCATACACCCCCCCCCCCCCACCCCTTCTCTTCTTAAAGATCCATATAGCCCAAGTACTTTGTTTTTTCTTAATTACATCATTAACACTGTCACCACACACTGTACATCGACTCTCCTTTCAGGGAATCCAAAGAAAACAAAGAAAACCCAAAGAAAACATTTGTTTTTTACTGTAGCAGTTAATACACAAGTCCAGCCAGTCAGAATAAGAATGGGAGGTGGTATCAACGAAAGTGTTTTAGAAGCATACATTGATGATGTCATGTGTAGCAGGTCAGAGTCGTCATTGTGGACTGAGCTGTTGCGGGGGGAGCTCAGTTACCACGGGTTACTGTCTGTTAGACGGGCTCACATGGAGTAAAAGAGCCCGTCCTTCTATCCCTCTGTCCACTTGTATGAAGAAGTGTATGTTTCGGTCTCAGGAGGACACATTCATTAGGAATTTGTTAATTACAAAAAGGGGGTTGGTCTGGTCAGGATTCTCCGTTCTGAACTCTGGAGACGGGGGGCTGCATAAAGTCTTTGAAGGGCCCCAAGGCCTCCTTCAGCGCTGAGCTGACCTCAGAAGAGGAGCAGGTGATGCACTCCACCAGTGTAGGGTACAGGGCAATCACCTGGGCCCATGTTGTCCCATCCACTGTAGGGGGGCACACACCATGGGATGGGGAATATGTGCAATGGATAGGAGATGTGGGGATAGGAAAGGAGAGGGAAGGGGAGAGGGAGTGGGACAAAGGAGAGGGAGGAGGGCAGAGGAGGGTGTGGGACAAAGGAGAGGGAGTGGGACAAAAGAAAGGGAGGAGGGCAGAGGAGAGGGAGGAGGGCAGAGGAGAGGGAAGAGGGCAGAGGAGAGGGAGGAGGGCAGAGGAGAGGGAGGAGGGCAGAGGAGAGGGAGGAGGGCAGAGGAGAGGGAAGAGGGCAGAGGAGAGGGAGGAGGGCAGAGGAGAGGGAAGAGGGCAGAGGAGAGGGAGGAGGGCAGAGGAGAGGGAAGAGGGCAGAGGAGAGGGAGGAGGGCAGAGGAGAGGGAAGAGGGCAGAGGAGAGGGAGGAGGGCAGAGGAGAGGGAAGAGGGCAGAGGAGAGGGAGGAGGGCAGAGGAGAGGGAAGAGGGCAGAGGAGAGGGAGGAGGGCAGAGGAGAGGGAGGAGGGCAGAGGAGGGTGTGGGACAAAGGAGAGGGAGTGGGACAAAAGAAAGGGAGGAGGGCAGAGGAGAGGGAGGAGGGCAGAGGAGAGGGAAGAGGGCAGAGGAGAGGGAAGAGGGCAGAGGAGAGGGAGGAGGGCAGAGGAGAGAGTGGGACAAAGGAGAGGGAGTGGGACAAAGGAAAGGGAGGAGGGCAGAGGAAAGGGAGGAGGGCAGAGGAGGGTGTGGGACAAAGGAAAGGGAGGAGGGCAGAGGAGAGGGAGGAGGGCAGAGGAGAGAGTGGGACAAAGGAAAGGGAGGAGGGCAGAGGAGAGGGAGGAGGGCAGAGGAGAGGGAGGAGGGCAGAGGAAAGGGAGGAGGGCAGAGGAAAGGGAGGAGGGCAGAGGAAAGGGAGGAGGGCAGAGGAAAGGGAGGAGGGCAGAGGAGAGGGAGGAGGGCAGAGGAGAGGGAGGAGGGCAGAGGAGAGAGTGGGACAAAGGAAAGGGAGGAGGGCAGAGGAGAGGGAGGAGGGCAGAGGAGAGGGAGGAGGGCAGAGGAAAGGGAGGAGGGCAGAGGAAAGGGAGGAGGGCAGAGGAAAGGGAGGAGGGCAGAGGAAAGGGAGGAGGGCAGAGGAGAGGGAGGAGGGCAGAGGAGAGGGAGGAGGGCAGAGGAGAGGGAGGAGGGCAGAGGAGAGGGAGGAGGGCAGAGGAGAGGGAGGAGGGCAGAGGAGAGGGAGGAGGGCAGAGGAAAGGGAGGAGGGCAGAGGAAAGGGAGGAGGGCAGAGGAGAGGGAGGAGGGCAGAGGAAAGGGAGGAGGGCAGAGGAAAGGGAGGAGGGCAGAGGAAAGGGAGGAGGGCAGAGGAAAGGGAGGAGGGCAGAGGAAAGGGAGGAGGGCAGAGGAGAGGGAGGAGGGCAGAGGAGAGGGAGGAGGGCAGAGGAGAGGGAGGAGGGCAGAGGAAAGGGAGGAGGGCAGAGGAGAGGGAGGAGGGCAGAGGAGAGGGAGGAGGGAAGAGGAGAGAGAAAAGAGGAGAAGAGATGAGAGGAAGGCAGAGGAGTGGAGGGCAGATGAGGAAAGCAGAGACGAAGAGGCAGAAGAGTGGAAAGGAGAGGAAGGAAAGAGAACGATGTGAAAGAGAAAGCAATTAAATAAATCATTGGTTTCATTAGAAATTAAGAGGTAAATGTTTTTTTTGTCTGTATAAATTGCAATATAAACAACCTCAAGGGCACTTTTGCATGCCTCTAGTAAAATAATTATATCTGTGTCTGTTTTCTAAGTTCTTTATTTCTACTCACCATTTTCTGGCTGGGTCTTTTTAAGTGAGTCCATCAAAGTGCTGATAGCTTTTAAGACAAAGATGATTTCGGTCACCTGTTGCCTAGAAATAAAATATAAGGAATAGGAATAATTATACTTACATTTTAATATTGTGCATTTAAAAATAATAAAATAACTTGCATTCAGAACCAAACAAGGGGACATACACTGAGCACCCATCAATTAAAACCCTATTTGCAGCAGGAGGCCTGAATATATGTAATTTGTTACAGTCAGTGTGGCATTTGCTTAAGTAACAGAGAAAGACCACAGAGAAAAGGGACAGGCGGCAGTTTGAAAACAGAAATGTGTATCTGAAGGATACACATTTGATTATGCTATTAACCTGAAAAGTTGACAATCAAGCTTCATCCTCTGTCCACTACGGAAGACTGTGAAAAGACAGTTACACTACGCTGCAATGGTAAACCAACACAGTATACATTTTTGGATGACAGTGCATCAACCAGGGAAATGGGCAATTCCACAGTAACAGAGTGACACAGACTCAGATTTTTCACTTTCAAAATGTATATCAAACAAAAACCAATGATTCCAAAGTTGCACAAAGCAACAGTAAAACATGTCGTCCCTCACGAATGATGCAGCCTTTGGGCCAATTGAGATATCACGTGTGACTAACATATTTCCAGTTATTGTGTGTGACCACAGATCATCCATTATATTGACCTGATACTCAAGTGGCCGCTCTAGTAATGAAAATAAATGTCTCAAAAAATGGAAGGCAGTTAGCCTGGGTACCAGTCTCTTTAGCTAATCCACTCCCTGTACTCCATGTCGTCTGCCAAATACCTTTTGGCAATGATAAGGAGCGGCAAGGAGTGGAATGTTAGCTAAGGAGACTGGTACTCAGACTAGAAGGAAGTCAGGAGGAGGCAAGATCAGGTGGGACCATTCTAGCCAATGAGAGAGAGGGCAGATACACGTGTGAAAACAGCAGTGGTGGAAAAAGTACTAAATTCTTATACTTGAGTAAAAGTAAAAGATACCTTAAAAGAAAATGACTCAAGTAAAAGTGAAAGTCACTCAGTAAAATACTACTAAGTCTAAAAGTATTTGGTTTTAAATATACTTAAGTATCAAATGTAAAAGTACAAATAATTTAAAATTCCTTATATTAAGCAAACCAGACGCTACAATTCTCTTCTTTTTTATTTTATTTACGGATAGCCAGGGTCACACTCCAACACTCAGACATAATTTAAAAACAAAGCATTTGTGTTTAGTGAGTCTGCCAGATCAGAGGCAGTAGGGATGATCATGGATGTTCTCTTGATAAGTGTGCGAAATGGACTATTTTCTGTCCTGCTAAGCATTCAAAATGTAACGAGTACTTTTGGGTGTCAGGGAAAATGTATGGAGTAAAAAGTACAATATTTTCTTTAGGAATGTAGTGAAGTAGAAGTAAAAATTGTCAAAAAGATAAAGTGAAGTACAGACACCCAAAAATAACTACTTAAGTAATACTTGAAAGCATTTGTACTTAAGTACTTTACACCACTGAACAACAGGCACAAATCCAATATTAAGTGTTTTTTTTCTCAAAGTTGCCAGGTTGTCACATGTCCTATTTATCAGTACACTCGTAACAACCTAAGCACTATGAAACGTCTATTCAATCAAATAAGCCACACGTAGGACATAAGGCATTACAATTTTTGTTAACCAAATTCGACACTCATTGACCTCCAGACAAAAACTCCTCGGTTAGTGAGCAAAAAAAATAAAAAATCCCCCAAAAAACACCACCTGCTGGAGAAGACAGATTTTGTTCCAAGTTACTGTATCCCTCTCGTTTCCTTTCTAGTTTGACGCACAAATTTCAGTTAATTACTATAGTTCCCGCCTTAGGCCAATCAGTGTAATTTTCTAAATGACGGATCTGTATGGCAAGATGCATCATTCACCCAAGTTCCTTCAAAATTGGGCCAGTGCTGTCTGAGATATCGTGTGTGACTAACGAACGGACGGACGAGCGGAGACTTCATCGTGGGGGACAACAAACCACACAACTTTATGCATAAGAACTACTTTTAACAATTTCCACAGAAAATTGTACAAAAACACATTTACTTGAACAGTGCAGAAGCAAAGTTTGTTAACAGAATGACGCCTTGTGCTGTTTGTGCCGTCATTCCGTTACCAAACTTTGCATCTGCCCTGTTCTTCAAGTAAATGTGTTTTTGTACAATTTTCTGTGGAAATTGTTAAAAGTAGTCATTGTGCATGTAGTTGTATAGTTTGTTTACCTTTGCAATCATTGTTTTTTGTTTGACATACATTTTAAAGTGACAAATCTGTGTCTCAGAGTCACTGTTACCGTGGAATTGCCTGAATCTACCCCGTATGAATACCAAGAGAATGAAAGAGAAAGAATGAGGGAGAACCCAGAGGAACATGGACAGAGAAACTGCTGCCAGTGCTCAGCTAAAGTTCCAGTGTAAACCCTCTCTCTTGTTGAAGTTGAATGCTAATTCTGTGTAATAGGTGCATAAACACTCTTCACAAAATCAAAATGGGCTGAGTTTTGGTGTGTTTACCCTCTACTACATTCCTGTCCTGGGGGGTCTTGTAGTACCCTCTATTACATCCCTGTCCTGGGGGGGGTCGTAGAGAGGTGACGGTGGTCTTCTAGGGCTATTGTTTTAGTGGTGTTCGTGGACTCACCTGGGCAGCGGGCAGCGTCCACTCAGCCTCTCATCGTCCACGTAGCGCCTCAACACGTCCTGGGACCTCTTGAGGAGCACGGAGAGGGCCATGCGAGAGATGTAGCCCTCCTGGGGCGTGGACACCTTGTTGCTGAAGGAGAACTGGAGCAGCGTCTCAAAACACACCTTGGAGAACTCCTCCCGCATCCGTACGTCTATCTCTGCCTCTGTGGATGGTAGGAAAGACATGCTGAGAGGGGATGTAGGAGAACAGATCAGTGCTACACAGTACAGCTCATCTTCTTATTTTCTTTAGGTGATGCTAGATATTTGCAATTGTTATTAATTAAAGAAAAATCTGATCCTGTTGCCAGCAGAATAAAAAGGTATTTGAAAAAAAAAGAAGGTAATCTTCGGTGGGAAAGTCACGAGGTATTGGGAATAAGAGTGGGTGTTTCTGACCCAGTGTTGTTTTCTTACCTGTGAATGAGGAGGACTGTGAGTGAATGGATCCTTTATTGAGCATGGTCATAATCTGACCAACAAAGTCTTTGGGGATGAAGTTGGCAAATGGTAAAATCTCTGTGCTGATCAGCTGCACCACCTACAGAACACACAGAGAGGACACAAACAGACCTCCGTGACGGGCAGGTAATAGAGGCAGTAATCTAATTCGAAAGGTTGTTTGAAGTGAAGTCAGGTTTCACCTCAACGTCAATGGCTTCATTCTTCTGGAACTCCTGGATGGACACATTGTCTGGCGGTGTGCTGTAAAACAACAGAAACAGAAATGCAGTGAATCAGCTACTGCTTTACTGCTAATCAAGCCCCATTCCTCCATGCATTGTCTATACTGAATCAATGACCGTTTCCCAGACTGAGGAAGATGCAGGTGCATCAAAATGTCGGTCTGTCAGACTTGCTTTAAAGGCGCAATATGGAGAAATCACGCCACCATTTCCTGGTTGCTAAAATATGTAACGTTTGCCTAATTTCAGTTTATGTGACAAAACAAGCAAGTGTAGAGTATCATTGTACAATCTAAACCGCTGTGAAATATATTTCAACATACCATAATATCGCATCTTCAGCTGTTTGAAGCTGGTGTACAACACCAATACTAAAACGACTCGGAAGCGAAAACTTAAGAATGGGAAGCATTGAAAGCATTGAAAGCAAGTCTGGTTCGTTCTATGAGAATAACAGATCTATAACTTTCATTTCTATGTGAATTTGATCAGGTTGCCCAGAAAGCTACATACTGAACCTTTAAAAAAAGATATTTGAATAAGAAAATACCAATACACAACACAAACTTTTTAAAAGGGAGTGCCTCATATATGAACTGCCTGAGAAAAGGGGGTACCTACCTTTTGGTGAAGAGGAAATCTTCGAAGGCGTTGGCCAGCTCTGGCCACATGGTGTCAAACATCCCAGAGGAGGCATGCTGGCGGGCCACGGGCAGCCCGATGGACAACACCTTGAGCAGGGATGACACGGCCAGCTTCCACGTGCTCTCTGACGGACACGCATACTTCAGGCCCAGGGGCATCCGCAGGGTCTATGGAGGATGGAGAGAAACGACGGGGTTAGAGCACAAATGGGAGTCTTCAATGTAGGGACTAGCCTGGTTGCCAGGTCTGTTGGTGCATTAGCCAACACCTAGCCTCGATTTCTAGGCTATTTCCTCAGGATCCAAGGAGAGAGCAGGTAGGGGGGGGGGGGGGGGGGATTAAGATCACTAAGGTTAATATTTAGATGCAGTGTGATTGAGATAATGTATAGCGTATTCAGAGTCTCTATGACAAGAGGCGGAGGGGCGATGGTAACAATGGGAGTCTCCAACATATGGACATGACTGGTGCCAGATCTGCTAGTGCAGTTGAACAATTACACTGACAGACTCAGAGGAACACTGGGGGGGGGGGGGGGGGGGGGGCAATTCCTGATGGTGTTGTGTGTGTGACTCAGTAATGACACAGACACCTAGAGTGTAACATCAATCACAGACGCAACTATACAACTGGAGCTGTTGAGGCATTGATGTTTTCTTTCCTTCTTTTTTTTTTTTTTTACATGGAAAAATAAGTAACGCTACAGAAACAGACCGTCTTTGTGACAAACGGCTCCCTTTTTCCATACACAATGGGCTTCCCCAAGGTTTTATGGCTGTGACCTTTCTCAGGAGAGAGAGAGGAGGATTGGGGGTTGGTTTGAACATATCCATAGGGAAACTCTTAATGAGTTCTTGGCAGAGTACTCTTCTAGTTTTGGGAAATGCTTTAAGAAGATACTGGAAGAGAGTGTCAAGATGGTCCCACACACATGCATCAGGTCTCAATGAGAAAGAACTTGGTATGCCATTGACCCACAGGAAACAGAGGAACACTTGACAGCTTTGTGAAGGGATGTTTCGCCACGACACAGAGCAGCTCGTTTATGACAGAAAAACTAGTGACTGGAGTATGATGATGGGACTCCAATAGGAGATATAGAATATATTCAGAATGGTGTAGACATTTCACATTAGGGAGTAGCTCCACAACCACGACTAGGAGTTCCAGTTTCCGAGCTACTCCTTTTACATGAACACTTATAAACAAAGTAATACGTCTTGATGGTAATGTTGGAGACAGTACCTTGATGATGTTCTGAAGGACTTTCTCGTTGATGACAGCTTTGTGACAGGCTGTTTTGTGGTACTGGTCCACCACCACCTCCAAGGACCTTTCGGCAAAGGGCACGTAGTTTAAGGCAACCCATTCCGCCTGTAGAGAAAGACAGAGAAGGAACGAGAGAGCGAGAAAGAGAGAGTGGGATTAACTAAAGCTGAAAACATCCCTCTACGTAAATACTAAGAGGACCAAAGCACCATAAAACTTCAAATAGAAAAACATCTACAAAAATGGACGACGCCCAAACACAGTCAGTAAGATAAGTGATATAAGGATGAGATTGACAGGTAGGTAGTAGGGACAGATGGAGACATAAGCCCTTGTTAGTGGCAGACAGAACAAAGAAGGGTAGGTAACATGGAGTGTGTGATGTAGATGAGGCTTTTCACCCACTGCATGGTAAGACCTCATCTACTGTAGTAGCGATGGGACCATTGAGCAGTAGTACACAGCTGAATACAGTTGAGTAAGAGTACTAAAGGGGGCTGAAGAAGGGAGGTGGTAACTCACCGGTGCAAACAGTTGGATCTAAAGGTTGATCCAGATGGATAGTACGACACAAAAACAGAACAATGAGAATTAACTTGTTTGCTGGTGCCTGGCGTTCTTATACCAACTTGTCGCCACTGACCGTGGCAATCATGTTTGTTAATGGTTTGATTGAACAACAGACGGACTAAGTGACAGTATAAATGACTGACAGGTTAACTGACAGACTCTGATCTTTTCCTTCCGAGTGAGTGCGTAGCGTTAATTAGCATAGCTAATTCAGCCACCACCATGAAAACAAAACTCATCAATATAAAAAAGGAACTGGTACACCAGTTCACAGTATTTCTTTGTAGTCAGTATTTCTTTGTAGTCAGTTATAAAACCACTGAGTAAGATCCTAGCTTTTTATTAAAGAATAGGTCAGCAACAGGCGGCCTGCGAGTAGTTTTTTTGTACCCCCAAAGTTTTTTGTATAAAATAATAATAATAATAATAATAATAATTTTAAAAAGTATTTGAAAAAAGTATTTGCCCCCTTTCTAAGCGAATGTTTTCAGATATTCAACCAAAACGTAATATTAGATAAATGGAACCTGAGCAGACAAATAACACAACAATTACATACTTTATTTCATAAACAAAGTTATGCAAACCCAATGCCCCTGTGTGAAAAAGTAATTGCCCCCTTACACACAATAACTGGTTGTGCCACTTTTAGATGCAATGACTCCAACCAAACGCTTCCTGTAGTTCTTGATCAGTCTCTCACGTCGCTGTGGTGGAATTTTGGCCCACTCTTCCATGCAGAACTGCTGTAACTCAGCGACATCTTTGGGTTTTCAGGCATTAACTGCTCGTTTCAAGTCCTACCACAACATCTCAATTGGGATTAGGTCTGGACTTTAACTAGGCCATTCCAAAATGTAAAATGTGTTGCTTTTTAGCCATTTTCATGTAGACTTGATTGTGTGTTTTTGATCATTGTCTTGCCGAATGACACAGCTACGCTTCAGCTCAAGGGCTGGCCTGACATTCTCCTGTTGAATTCTCTGATAATAGAAGGAACCATGAATTCTGCTCTGCACCAGAACATTTCTAAAGGAGAATGTCAGGCCATTTTTTGCTATTTGTAAAGTCAGGTTCCCTTAATCTAATATTTGGTTTTGGTTGAAGATCTGATAACATTCACTATCAAAAATACCCCCCCCCCCCAAAAAAAATTGGCAATATCAGAAACAGGGCAAATACATTTTCCTTGCACTGTGTATTCAGGATTTTAGTTCTTGGTAAAAAAAAGACTGTAAAATCAACAGGAATTCAGCTTAAAATGTGTTAATCAAAAACAGGAAGTATGAATCTAGTTGCCTAACCCTGTTTTAAAGATCCCCTTCTGTTTTGATCTTAGTATGAACAAAGAAGGCATCACCAACTAGCCTACAAAAAAACAGGGGTTGTACGAGATAAGTGAATCAATAAAACGTAGACTTCATGGGGTCTCATTTGTCCTTCATTTTGAGAAAATGGAAGAATCATGAACTTGGTCTGTGACCTGCCAAAAACCAGAAAAAAGTAACCTAGCGGCCAGCGTGCTGCCGACCCGAAGGGCTAGCGTGGCGTGCTGCCGGACCGAAGGGGTAGCGAGGCGTGCTGCCGGACCGAAGGGCTAGAGCGCTGCGCCGCCGGACCGAAGGGCTAGAGCGCTGCGCCGCCGGACCGAAGGGCTAGAGCGCTGCGCCGCCGGCCCGAAGGGCTAGAGCGCTGCGCCGCCGGCCCGAAGGGCTAGAGCGCTGCGCCGCCGGCCCGAAGGGCTAGAGCGCTGCGCCGCCGGCCCGAAGGGCTAGAGCGCTGCGCCGCCGGCCCGAAGGGCTAGAGCGCTGCGCCGCCGGCCCGAAGGGCTAGAGCGCTGCGCCGCCGGCCCGAAGGGCTAGAGCGCTGCGCCGCCGGACCGAAGGGCTAGAGCGCTGCGCCGCCGGACCGAAGGGCTAGAGCGCTGCGCCGCCGGACCGAAGGGCTAGAGCGCTGCGCCGCCGGACCGAAGGGCTAGAGCGCTGCGCCGCCGGACCGAAGGGCTAGAGCGCTGCGCCGCCGGACCGAAGGGCTAGAGCGCTGCGCCGCCGGACCGAAGGGCTAGAGCGCCGCCGGACCGAAGGGCTAGAGCGCCGCCGGACCGAAGGGCTAGAGCGCCGCCGGACCGAAGGGCTAGAGCGCCGCCGGACCGAAGGGCTAGAGCGCCGCCGGACCGAAGGGCTAGAGCGCCGCCGGACCGAAGGGCTAGAGCGCCGCCGGACCGAAGGGCTAGAGCGCCGCCGGACCGAAGGGCTAGAGCGCCGCCGGACCGAAGGGCTAGAGCGCCGCCGGACCGAAGGGCTAGAGCGCCGCCGGACCGAAGGGCTAGAGCGCCGCCGGACCGAAGGGCTAGAGCGCCGCCGGACCGAAGGGCTAGAGCGCCGCCGGACCGAAGGGCTAGGGCGCTGCGCCGCCGGACCGAAGGGCTAGGGCGCTGCGCCGCCGGACCGAAGGGCTAGGGCGCTGCGCCGCCGGACCGAAGGGCTAGGGCGCTGCGCCGCCGGACCGAAGGGCTAGGGCGCTGCGCCGCCGGACCGAAGGGCTAGGGCGCTGCGCCGCCGGACCGAAGGGCTAGGGCGCTGCGCCGCCGGACCGAAGGGCTAGGGCGCTGCGCCGCCGGACCGAAGGGCTAGGGCGCTGCGCCGCCGGACCGAAGGGCTAGGGCGCTGCGCCGCCGGACCGAAGGGCTAGGGCGCTGCGCCGCCGGACCGAAGGGCTAGGGCGCTGCGCCGCCGGACCGAAGGGCTAGGGCGCTGCGCCGCCGGACCGAAGGGCTAGGGCGCTGCGCCGCCGGACCGAAGGGCTAGGGCGCTGCGCCGCCGGACCGAAGGGCTAGGGCGCTGCGCCGCCGGACCGAAGGGCTAGGGCGCTGCGCCGCCGGACCGAAGGGCTAGGGCGCTGCGCCGCCGGACCGAAGGGCTAGGGCGCTGCGCCGCCGGACCGAAGGGCTAGGGCGCTGCGCCGCCGGACCGAAGGGCTAGAGCGCTGCGCCGCCGGACCGAAGGGCTAGAGCGCTGCGCCGCCGGACCGAAGGGCTAGAGCGCTGCGCCGCCGGACCGAAGGGCTAGGGCGCTGCGCCGCCGGACCGAAGGGCTAGGGCGCTGCGCCGCCGGACCGAAGGGCTAGGGCGCTGCGCCGCCGGACCGAAGGGCTAGGGCGCTGCGCCGCCGGACCGAAGGGCTAGGGCGCTGCGCCGCCGGACCGAAGGGCTAGGGCGCTGCGCCGCCGGACCGAAGGGCTAGGGCGCTGCGCCGCCGGACCGAAGGGCTAGGGCGCTGCGCCGCCGGACCGAAGGGCTAGGGCGCTGCGCCGCCGGACCGAAGGGCTAGGGCGCTGCGCCGCCGGACCGAAGGGCTAGGGCGCTGCGCCGCCGGACCGAAGGGCTAGAGCGCTGCGCCGCCGGACCGAAGGGCTAGCGTGGTGTGCTGCCGGACCGAAGGGCTAGCGTGAATGAGAGAGTAAGAAGAGGGATGATTTAGGGCTGCAGATGCGGTTTGAAAGACCCAGCTATGTGTCATGTGATTAGAACAATAGGGAAGGGAAGGGCACATGAGGACCAGAAAAAAAGCAACGGGAGGAGCTTCATGAACGTCAGAGAGGGGGAATGACCATGCTCAGAAAACCTGGAGAGAAACAGATGACTGGCATCGAAAAAAATTCAACAACATTCCATTAAATGAAAATATCCGAGATATCTAGACAACGAGGGAGAAAGAGAGAACGCTTGAAAGAGAGTGGAAGACAAACATGCATACAAAGCGATGGAGAAAGACAACAGTAGAGAGAGAGGGAGAGAGATTGTGATTTGTTACCTGGTTGTATTTAGCGTTGGCCACATGTTTGGTTTCCAGCTTGCCGTACTGGGGGGGCTTGCAGGAGAACTCGACGAAGAGGAGCAGCTGTTCGAATATGGCCGGGTACATGACTTGCAGGCTCTCTGGGCCAACACAGATGGCCTGCAGAGGGAGAGACAGGAACCTTACTCACTACTGACCTCACTAGATCCAGGGCACCTCAGTCACTACCGACTCATGTTAAACATGATCCCCACATTCGGATATCAGCCTCAATAGCACATATCAAGTGTAGGAGAAAAATAAAAATGACAAAATTGCCATGCTCGTTTCTATAACACAGAGGACAAAGACAAAGAAGAAACATCTACTCAAAAGGGAGCCTTCGAGCTTTGAACAGTATGTGGATCAAACTACTAGCTAAATCAGCACCTGGAAAATGCCTTTGGCTGTTCATATTGTTCATTTGTATTTACAATGATGGCCTACCAGGGAACAGTGGGTTAACTGCCTTGTTCAACAACAGATTTTACCTTGTCAGCTCGGGGATTCGATCCAGCAACCTTTCAGTTACCTGCCCAACACTAACCACTAGGCTACCTGCCGCCCATATAACAACCCTTTATAAAAATAAAAAGTTATAACGTATCTGGTGTGGTACCCAACCCACCTTCTGCAGCACGTCGAGTGCTGTGAGCACAGCCTCCTGCAGGCTGGTGAGGACAGCCTCGGTGTAAGAGGGCAGGATGAAGGGCGAGGCGTCACTGCTGATGGGTATGGACACAGCCCCGTGGAGGATCACCCCCAGCTTCCTCAGGTCCTCCATGCTGAAGCCAGTCTCGATGTGCTGGTAGAGGGCAGGGACGATCTGGACTAACGCTGTCAGGAAGGGCTGGCTGGGGACGAAGGAGGGTCTGTCTGTCCCCGTCCCGCCACTAGGGGGCCTCGTGCTATCCGTGCCCGTCCGGTACCAGGTGTTCCACGCCGACCACCACAGAGCTGCGTCCTCCAGCGCTGACTCCTCCCCCTGGGGAGGGGCCTGGAGTTCGGCTCCATTGTAGCGCGTCAGCCTCTCGAGCATCGAGTCGGAGCGCAGCAGGTGTCTGCCGGGTCCCGAGGCGCTGAGGGGGTCGATGAGGACAGGGGGGACGCCCATCACGGCCAGGGCGAGGGCCTCGGTGGACATGGCGGAGTCCTTCACGGGCGTGCCGATCTGGAGGATCTCTTGGAAGGACTTGAGTGCGGCCAGGGAGACCTCATTGTTCTTACTGAGGGCAGCAGATTGGATGTGGTCCAGCAGCACCTCCCACGCCTTGAAGAAGTCACCTGTGGAGTGGACACACGATCAGATAAAAAGAGGTCATTGTTGGGCTCAATTTATTAAAAAGGTACCGTATTGACTGTATAGTATTAAAGGTATTGTATTGAAGACGCGTAGAGACAGGATAAATGTATTGACAGGAGTAGGAGTACCGTCCGTAGAGCACAAGATCTTTACCTTTGTCAACTGACTAGACTGACTGATGACTTTATGAGATCATATCTATCTACAGTAGCAGGCAACTGATGCAGGCACACACACACACACAGCTAACCTAGTGGGGACACAACTCAGTCCCATTCAAAATCCTTTTTACCCTAACCCCTAATCCTAACCCTAATCCTAACCCTAGCAACTAACCCTAGCTCCTAAACATAACACTAATTCTAACCTTAACCCCCCTAGAAATATCATTTGACCTTGTGGGGACTAACAAAATGTCCCCACAAGAACAGTTAAACGCGATACCTAGCTGCTGCAGCAGGTATCTCCTGGTGTTGAAGATACGAGCCACCCCTGCCAGCGTCAGCACCCAGGTCTCCGCCCACTGTTTCTCAGCCGTGTCCCGTGAGTGGTGGATGAGGATGTTCCCGCCGCCTGACTCAATCTTCTCCTTGTCGGCCGTGGTGGAAGACTTCCTCACACAGTCCAGCAGGTGGAACAGCACCTGGTTTTACACAGACATAAAAAATGGAGTTGATGTGGACCGCCAGAGGGCAGATGGCCATTAAGGTGGGTATAAAGTACTAGCTGCAGCACTTGATCACGTACGATCATTAAACTGATAGATCCCAAAAGTACAAATCCATGATAGACGAGGGCCAGTGACTGAACATTTGACTACCTAATAGTACGCCACAGGAGTCTACAGCCATGTACCATTCAAGACTGACTTTGTCTATGATCAGTGTGACTGGCTGAACTGAGTACCTTCCAGACGACGATGTGCCAGGTGGACTGCTGCAGCAGGGTGCCGTGGGCAGCGATGGTGGAGAACATGGTCTGACCGGCGCTCTTCCTGACGGCGGGCCGGGGGTCCACACACAGCTGGCCCAGCTTGGCGTACAGACACAGCCAAAGGCAGTCGAAGGGAGGGGCCGGGTGGAAGGGCCTGTTCAGGGGTTCGCCCTTCTCCTGAGCCTGCTTCTGCAGCGCGGCCTCCTCCCTCTCTAGATCCTGAGTGATGGCCTCGCCCCTCTGGAAGAAGTAGTCGGAGATGTTCCACTGTTGGGGAAAACGGGGAGAGAGAGGAGAGAGAGAGGTTGATTAAATCACTAGCCACTTTCAAAGATCATGTTGAAATACTAGAAAAAGGAAACTGATGGTGAGGCTGATGTTGAGTTAGGTTTAGTGTTAGTCATGGTGTGTTCAGTCTCACCAGGATTCCTATGGAGGGGAGGCTGATGTTGAGTTATGGCTAGTGTTAGTCATGGTGTGTTCAGTCTCACCAGGATTCCTATGGAGGGGAGGCTGATGTTGAGTTATGGCTAGTGTTAGTCATGGTGTGTTCAGTCTCACCAGGATTCCTATGGAGGTGAGGCTGATGTTGAGTTAGGGCTAGTGTTAGTCATGGTGTGTTCAGTCTCACCAGGAGTCCTATGGAGGGGAGGCTGATGTTGAGTTAGGGCTAGTGTTAGTCATGGTGTGTTCAGTCTCACCAGGAGTCCTATGGAGGGGAGGCTGATGTTGAGTTAGGGCTAGTGTTAGTCATGGTGTGTTCAGTCTCACCAGGAGTCCTATGGAGGGGAGGCTGATGTTGAGTTAGGGCTAGTGTTAGTCATGGTGTGTTCAGTCTCACCAGGAGTCCTATGGAGGGGAGGCTGATGTTGAGTTAGGGCTAGTGTTAGTCATGGTGTGTTCAGTCTCACCAGGGGTCCTATGGAGGAGAGGCTGATGTTGAGTTAGGGCTAGTGTTAGTCATGGTGTGTTCAGTCTCACCAGGAGTCCTATGGAGGGGAGGCTGATGTTGAGTTAGGGCTAGTGTTAGTCATGGTGTGTTCAGTCTCACCAGGGGTCCTATGGAGGAGAGGCTGATGTTGAGTTAGGGCTAGTGTTAGTCATGGTGTGTTCAGTCTCACCAGGAGTCCTATGGAGGGGAGGCTGATGTTGAGTTAGGGCTAGTGTTAGTCATGGTGTGTTCAGTCTCACAAGGGGTCCTATGGAGGAGAGGCTGATGTTGAGTTAGGGCTAGTGTTAGTCATGGTGTGTTCAGTCTCACCAGGAGTTCTATGGAGGGGAGGCTGATGTTGAGTTAGGGCTAGTGTTAGTCATGGTGTGTTCAGTCTCACCAGGAGTCCTATGGAGGAGAGGCTGATGTTGAGTTAGGGCTAGTGTTAGTCATGGTGTGTTCAGTCTCACCAGGAGTCCTATGGAGGGGAGGCTGATGTTGAGTTAGGGCTAGTGTTAGTCATGGTGTGTTCAGTCTCACCAGGAGTCCTATGGAGGGGAGGCTGATGTTGAGTTAGGGCTAGTGTTAGTCATGGTGTGTTCAGTCTCACCAGGAGTCCTATGGAGGAGAGGCTGATGTTGAGTTAGGGCTAGTGTTAGTCATGGTGTGTTCAGTCTCACCAGGAGTCCTATGGAGGTGAGGCTGATGTTGAGTTAGGGCTAGTGTTAGTCATGGTGTGTTCAGTCTCACCAGGAGTCCTATGGAGGTGAGGCTGATGTTGAGCTCCTGGTTCTGGAGACCGAAGCTGCCGGCTACGTCCACTACGATCTGGAGGCACATGCAAGGCATGGTGGGGAGGAAGTCAGTCACCACCAACTGCAGGCACTGGAAGGCTGTTCGGATCAACGACTCTCTAGGCGACAGGGGACAGACAGACACTTGTCAGACTCCGACATAAAACAGAGTGAATAGCCAACTGCTGGACAAGAGAGAAGATACAGCATGTTAAGATTAAATAGGTGTTAAGGGCTACATCTCAGCTTTTAAATATGGACCACAGAGCTTTTCCCTCTGCATCATCCATCCCAGTCTCTCGCCCTCTCCCTTTTTAATGCTACCCCCCCTCCCCCCCTCTCCCTTCTCTCTCTCACCCCTGGTCGTTGCGGATGGCCCCTATGACCCCCAGCACTAAGGGCCAGCCTGGACCCAGACTGTCTCCCTGGCTCTGGAGGATCTGCAGCACGCTCTCCAGCTGCTTCTGACGGATGTCTGCATGGAGCACGTTGGACAGCTCCTTCAGAGGGTTCAACAGCAGGAGCTGCAGCCTCTGACAGAGGGGCAGTGAGAGAAAGAGACAGAGAGACAAAGAAAAGGGACAGAGGGAGAGAGTAGGGAGTGGTTATAATACATAAACAACGACAAGCATACAAACCACTGCCTTAAGATAAACAATGTCAACTATGTGTGGGTGGGTTGGTATGGTGAAGCTGACTAATAGCAAGTAATCTTATCACCTTCCATTGTAATAGCCACCCGACTTCTAGATAGAATAGTGTACAGTAGTCCCTGTATTTGAGTTCTATGTGACTGGGTGAAGATGAGAGAGATGGGGTAGTAGCAGTACCTGGTTCTGTGCTAGAGGGGGGTTGTGCTTGTAGGCCAGACCAGCTTTGATGAGGGCGGTAACAGCCTCAGCCCCCCACTCTCTCATCCTGGCGTTGGGGTGCTGGCAGACCTGCAGCAGGTAACATCATTGGGTAGGGCACACACACACACGGGACAAGAGAGAGAGAGAGAGAGAGAGATCAGACACAATACACACACAAGCATTGCAGAAGGAGGGGGAATGAGAGTGGAGAGGGGGGAGAAAGCGGGGGAGAGAGAGAAGAGAGAGAAAGAAAGAAAGCGATATTGATAGAGAGAGCAAGGGATCGGAGTCAGGGGCAGTTCAAACAGTATGCCCACCCGTTTCTCACAGCAGGTGGTTAAAACAGACTGTATGCCTGTGATTTTCTACTCGCCCAACAGTGAAATCAGGTAATTCCATTTGACAGACACGTAATCATGAAAGCTCTGGTAAAAATCAGTCAGCTTTCGTTGCTGCACATTTCACTATTCCCCTGGGCTGTTAGATACAGTGAATGAGATGCCACATCAGCACCCCCCTTCACAGCCCACAAGTGTCTGTGCTGTCTACTTGTTGGCCAACGTCAAACAAGTGTGTGACTGGCCTAGAAAGGCTGGCATATCATTAGCGATGATAAGGTAAGATGCATTAAAATGTGCAGGTATCTGCATACAAACAAAAACAGAGTTCCAGAAATGTAACTCGTGTGCGAGGCCATTTTGATCAAACATTAACAGCTAAGCAAACAGAAATCTGTCGCAAGCTGCACATCGCAAACTCTCAGCTCCAACACCTTGATGCCAGACGGAGAGACAGACGGGAATGAAAGAGAGAAAGACAGAGAAAGCAAATGATTGGGAGGAGAGGTTTCCGAGCTTACCTTCTGCAAAAACAGACATGGGTTGCAAAAGAGAGGGAGATAGAGAAAAGACAACTTAAAAAGGAACCGTTCGTTTCAGACAAACACACACAGAACTGCCACAGATACAGATGCAGTCAAATATATTGGCACCCTTGCACTCCACAATGGAGTGCACAATGAATCAGAATGCTCCATTTTCCCTTTTCAAAACTGGTTGAATGGCTATTTTCACCCTGTATACACCTGCAACTTACCACAGGAGAGATAAATTACACAGTAAACAAGAATCACTCATCTCCAACCAAATTAATTCACATTTTGAATAACTTAGTCCAGGCCTTTGACTTTGAAAAATTACAATTGCAGTTTATATATACTGTTCTTCTTGGTCTTGTGCGGTAGTAAATCAAACAAATACACAATTTTAACTTATTTTAGAAGAAACAGTGAATCGTGTAAGGGTGGCAATATATTGGACCGCATCTGTAAAGCTATAACTAAATAGGGGCCAGATGACACTGACAGCATTAGAAATGGAAGAGCCCCTGCCATCATACGAGAGGGCTTGAAAAGTACGTACCGAAGGACATCCAGCTACAGGCTACAGCATAGCCCTACCCCAAAAAACACTTCACTAACCTGGCCCTAGATCCGTTTGTGCTATTTGTCAAGGCATGACAAGAGAACAGAACCAGACTTGCACACAGTCTACCACTTCACTACCCTCTTCTTCCAAAGGTCTAATGTGGTCTTTAAATGGTTACTGTAAGACGTACCTCCAGCAGATGTCCAGTGAGGGGCCTCCACAGGATCTCTATACGATCCATGTTGACCAGGCCTGTCTCCAGCAGCTTGGCTACCGCAAATAGAGACGGCTCCTTGACACAGGACGACAACAGAACACAGCGGTGATCGGTTTGGTGGCTATAAGTATTAAAACAATAAGGCCCAAGGAGGTATGGTATATGGCCAATATACTACCCGCCTGGATACATTTGGCATTTTAGTCATCATCTTAAGATGGCTAGCTGGGACAACCGCATATCACAGGCATAGTAACTGAAATCCTCAGTAAAGTAGCTATCAGCAGAGGCAGAGCTGGGGGTGGGGGGGCGTGTTAGTGTTAGTTCACAAAAGGCTGCATGCGAGCTTCGACTGGAAGCGAGTGGAGTGTGTGGAGGAGCGGGGTGACATGGGAGAACTTAGGAAGCTTGAACACCAGATGGTGCGTTCTGGATAAATTGCAGGGGTTTGAAGGCACAAGCAGGGAGCCCAGCCAACAGCGAGTTGCAGTAGTCCAGACGGGAAATGCCAAGTGCCTGGATTAGGACCTGCGCCGTTTCCTGTGTGAGGTAGGGTCATACTCTACGGATGTTGTAGAGGATGGATACAGCCCTTAGCTGTGGTATATTGGCAATATACCACAAACCCCTGCCTTATTGCTATTATATACTGGTTACCAAAGTAATTAGAGCAGTAAAAATAAATGTTTAGTCATACCCGTGGTATACGGTCTGTTATACCACGGCTGTCAGCCAATCAGCACTAAGGGTTCGAACCACCCTGTTTATAAAGTGGTATACGGCCAATACACCACGGCTAAGCGCTGTAACCAGGCACTCCCTGTTGCGTCGTGGTTAAGAACATCCCGTAGCCGTATACCACACCCCCCCGGGCCTTGTTGCTTAAATATACCACAGCTTCCAGCCAATCAAAATCCAGGATCCAAACTACCCGGTTTCTAATACACATTAAGTAACACAAGGCTCATGCAGAAGACAGAGAGGTCATACGTTGTTGCTCTGGCTACATCTACAATAATGAAGTACCTGTGAAGTAATTACCTTGTTAGTCCCATAGGCCATCTCCATAGCCTCCAGAGAGAGGGAGCACAGTGCGTTGATCAGGTGATGCAGTGACACGTCATCTAGGTACTGGGAGCTCTCAAAGAGTCTCGACAGGATGTTGGAGATGAAAGGCAGATCTGTCATCACAGCCGTGGTCAGCACCTGTAACACAGAGACAACACGGAGGAGTCAGAGAGCTGAACGGTGAAGCTGGTGGGCTGAAGAGCAGTAGCGAATAGCCAATGAAACCCTATGGGAGTTGTTGCTAATTGATGCAGAGAATTTGACTCGTTACAGCGTGACTGCGTAAGGCAGGGAGATAGTCTTACCGTGCTGGGCCCCTCTACTGCACGACCAGGCTTCAGAGCACCTCCAACCCCAGGCTTCAGGCCTAGGATCCACACCAGGTGCTGGGAGAGGAGAGGGGGAGATAGATGGAGAACAGGAAGGGCATAAAAGGTGGTGAGAAATGTCAAAGAGAGAGTGATTCACTCAGACCACTTTCGCTATACCATTAAAAAAGAACTTGAAATATTTAGGCTGGTCAATAGCCGAACAATACAGGAAATCCAGGCATGCCTATAACACGCTGTAGAGCTGTGCCAGTGTGTGTTTGTGTGGTGGGTACAGTATGGTGGTAGTGTACCTGCAGCGTGGCCAGAACCAGCTGCCAGGAGGTACCCAGCACTGCCCCGTGGCAGTGGGCCAGGTTCAACAGGGTCCGCATACACTGGATATTCTTAGCTGTCAGCTGAGTGAGAAAGAGAAAGAGGGAGAGAAAGAAAGAGAGAGAAACAGTTATATCACACTACTGTATTATGTGAATGTCTAACATGTGCCCTCTAGTTGTGTTGTTGTAGTAATGTTGTGTAGAGGTCCCTTACCACCACAGTGCCTTGGGGCTGTACAGTGAGAGGCTGCCCCACAGCCACCACCTGCTGATGAGACTCACTGGAGGGACTGATGATCTGCACACTCTGGCCCTGAATAGAGTAGGCTGAGGAGAACACACACACACACACACACATTTAGAGTATTCAACGAAAGCAATGATCACAAGGACTAAATCGTTGAGGTCAATCAATATATTTACTCCTTAGTTGAAGTGAGTCTTGTTTTTTTTTCTCCTCACAATGTAGCTCAGACAGACACCCTGATGATAATAACACAATGAGTAATTTCCATTCATATACTAGAATGAGTGACTGAGACAAGCCAGCTACATGCTAGACTTGATTAATTAACTCCTAAGGCAAACACCCATCCTGCTGAAGCCAATTTGCAAGTTCTCACAGCAAATATGCAAAGCATGTGTGTGTGTGAGAGAGAGAAAGCATGTGTGTGTGTGTGTGTGTGAGAGAGTGTTTGTAACTGTCTGTGTACCCCCCCCCCCCCCCCCCCTACACATTGATCTTGGTGCTACTACACAGATGGAACAGGGAAACAGTTGAGGCACAGCCAGGATTAATGATATACAGTGCCATCGGAAAGTATTCAGACCCATTGACTTTTTCCACATTTTGTTACATTGCAATCCTATTCTAACATTGGTTCAATAGTTTCCCCCCTCATCAATACCCCATCATGACAAAGCAAAAACAGGTTTAGGCATTTTTGCAAATGCATTAAAATGAAAACTGAAATATCAAATTTACACAACTATTCAGACCCTTTACTCAGTACTTTGTTTAAGCACCTTTGGCAGCGATTACAGCCTCGGGTTTTCTTGGGTATGACGCTACAAGCTTGGCACACCTGTATTTGGGGAGTTTCTCCTATTATTCGCTGCAGATCCTCTCAAGCTCTGTCAGGTTGGATGGGGAGCGCTGCTGCACAGCTATTTTCAGGTCTCTCCAGAGATGTTTGATCGGGTTCAAGTCCGGGCTCTGGCTGAGCCACTCAAGGACATTCAGAGACTTGTCCTGAAGCCACTCATGCGTTGTCTTGGTTGTTGTCCTGTTGGAAGGTGAACCTTCACCCCAGTCTGAGGACCTGAGCGCTCTTAAGAAGGTTTTCATCAAGGAGCTCTCTGTACTTTGCTCCTTTCATTTTTGCCTCGATACTGACTAGTTTTCCAGTCCCTGCCCCTGAAAAACATCCTCACAGCATGAGGCTGCCTCACCACCATGCTTCACCATAGGGATTGTGCAAGGTTTCCTCCAGACGCGACGCTTGGCCAAAGAGTTCCATCTTGGTTTCATCAGACCAGAGAATCTTGTTTCTAATGGTCTGAGAGTCCTTTAGGTGCCTTTTGGCAAACTCCAAGCGGGCTGTCATGTGCATTTTACTGGGGAGTGGCTTCCGTCTGGCCACTCTACCATAAAGGCCTGATTGGTAGAGTACTGCAGAGATGGTTGTCCTTTTGGAAGGTTCTCCCATCTCCACAGAGGAACTCTGGAGCTCTGTCAGAGTGACCGTTGAGTTCTTGGTCACCTCCCTGACCAAGGCCCTTCACCCCCGATTGCAGTTTGGCCGGGCGGTCACCTCTAGGAAGAGTCTTGGTGGTTCTAAACTTCTTCCCTTTAAGAATGATGGAGGCCACTGTGTTCTTAGGGACCTTCAATGCTGCAGAAATGTTTGGGTACCCTTCCCCAGATCTATGCCTCAACACAATCCTGTCTCGGAGCTCTACAGACAATTCCTTCAACCCCATGGGTTGGTTTTTGCTCTGACATGCACTGTCAACTGTGGGACCTTATAGCAGCATACCACCCTGCATACCACTGCTGGCTTGCTTCTGAAGCTAAGCAGGGTTGGTCCTGGTCAGTCCCTGGATGGGAGACCAGATGCTGCTGGAAGTGGTGTTGGAGGGCCAGTAGGAGGCACTCTTTCCTCTGGTCTAAAAAAAATATATCCCAATGCCCCAGGGCAGTGATTGGGGACACTGTCCTGTATAGGGTGCCGTCTTTCGGATGGGACGTTAAACGGGTGTCCTGACTCTCTGAGGTCATTAAAGATCCCATGGCACTTATCGTAAGAGTAGGGGTGTTAACCCCGGTGTCCTGGCTAAATTCCCAATCTGGCCCTCAAACCATCATGGTCACCTAATAATCCCCAGTTTACAATTGGCTCATTCATCCCCCTCCTCTCCCCTGTAACTATTCCCCAGGTCGTTGCTGCAAATGAGAACATGTTCTCAGTCAACTTACCTGGTAAAATAACGGTAAATAAAAAAATTTAAAAAATAGACAGGTGTGTGCCTTTCCAAATCATGTCCAATCAATTGAACTTACCACAGGTGGACTCCAAGTTGTAGAAACATCTCAAGGATGATCAATGGAAACAAGATGCACCGGAGCCCCATTTCGAAACTCATAGCAAAGGGTTTAAATACTTATGTAAATATTTTTTTTTTGTAATACATTTGCAAACATTTCTTAAAACCTGTTTTCGCTTTGTCATTATGTAGTATTGTGTGTAGATTGCTGAATATTATTCGTTTTTTTTAATCAATTTTAGAATAAGGCTGTAACGTAACAAAATGTGGAAAAAGTCAAGGGGTCTGATTTACTTTCCGAGGGCACTGTATGTGGAGTATCACAGTGGTTAGTATGGAGATCACACACAGTCAGGGCTCTAGAGCAGGGTTCCCCAACTGGAGGCCGCCGGGCCGTGGCTGAAGCCAGTTGATGATCCCTGCTCTAGAGCTTAACACTCACACATACAGTGCCTTGCAAAAGTATTCACCCCCTTGGTGTTTTTCCTATTTTGTTGCATTACAACCTGTAGTTTAAATAGATTTTTATTTGGATTTTATGTAATGGACATACACAAAATCGTCCAAATTGGAGAAGTGAAAAAAATAAACTTGTTTCAAAAAATTATATTAAAAAAAAAAACAGAAAAGTGGTGCGTGCATATGTATTCACCCCCTTTGCTATGAAGCCCCTAAATAAGATCTGGTGCAACCAGAAGTCACATAATTAGTTAAAGAAAGTCCACCTGTATTCAATCTAAGTGTCACATGATCTCAGTATATATACACATACACACACCTGTTCTGAAAGGCCCTAGAGTCTGCAACACCACTAAGCAAGGGACACCACCAAGCAAGCAGCACTATGAAGACCAAGCAGCTCTCCAAACAGGTCAGGGACAAAATTGTGGAGAAGTACAGATCAGGGTTGGGTTATACAAAAATATCAGAAACTTTGAACATCCTACAGAGCACCATTAAATCTATTATTACAAAATAGAAAGAAATGGCACCACAACAAACCTGCCAAGAGAGGGCTGCCCACCAAAACTCACAAACCAGGCAAGGAGGGAATTCATCAGAGGCAACAAAGAGACCAAAGATAACCCTGAAGGAGCTGCGAAGCTCCACAGCTGAGATTGGGGTATCTGTCCATAGGACCACTTTAAGCCGTACACTCCACAGAGCAGGGCTTTTACGGAAGAGTGGTCAGAAAAAAATAAGTTGTTTGATGTTTGCCAAAAGGCATGTGGGAGACTCCCCAAACCTATGGAAGAAGGTACTCTGGTCAGATGAGACTAAAATTGAGCTTTTTGTCCATCAAGGAAAATGCTAAGTCTGGCGCAAACCCAACACCTCTCATCACCCCGAGAACACCATGAAGCATGGTGGTGGCAGCATCATGCTGTGGGGATGCTTTTCATCAGCAGGGACTGGGAAACTGGTCAGCATTGATGGTAGGATGGATGGCGCTAAATACAGGGAAATTCTTGAGGGAAACCTGTTTCAGTCTTCCGGAGATTTGAGACTGGGACGGAGGTTCACCTTCCAGCAGGACAAGACCCTAAGCATACTGCTAAAACAACACTCGAGTGGTTTAAGGGGAAACATTTAAATGTCTTGGAATGGCCTAGTCAAAGCCCAAACCTCAATCCAATTGAGAATGTGTGGTATGACTTAAAGATTGCTGTACACCAGCGGAACCCATCCAACTTGAAGGAGCTGGAGCAATTTTGCCAAGAAGAATGGGCAAAAATTCCAGTGGCTATGATGTGCCAAGCTTATAGAGACATACCCCAAGAGACTTGCAGCTGTCATTGCTGCAAAAGGTGTCTCTACAAAGTATTGACTTTGGGGGGATGAATTGTTATGCACACTCAAGTTCAGTGTTTTTGTCTTATTTCTTTGTTTCACAATAAAAAATATTTTGCGTCTTCAAAGGGGTAGGCATGTTGTGTAAATCAAATGATGCAACCCCCCCCCAAAAACCTGTTTTAATTCCAGGTTGTAAGGCAACAAAATAGGAAAAATGCCAAGGGGAGTGAACACTTTCGCAAGCCACTTTACACACAGAGAGACTTGCTAATTAAGTGTACACATAAACAACTACCTACTGTTTTATCAAGTTCCTCAGAGGCACATATGTTTAATTATCACAGAGCTGATACCCTACTATATGTAGCAAAGCCATGAGAGAAGATAGCTATGAACGCACACAAAACATCCTTCGGGGTACTGACCCTTATTGTTGAGGTTGGTTGCGTTACTGCTTAGGACAGTCAGGGCATAGTGTGGGGGCAATGAGGCCTTGCAGATGGCTGTGATGAAGGCGTCGCGGGGTGTGACCAGGCCCAGACGACCACACAGAGACGCCATGGTCAGCTCCGCCTTCAGGATGCTCTCTGTCGCCGTCTCATCAGTACTGGAGGGGGACGAGACACACAGAGGGTAATGGGTTTGGATTTTTTTTTTCTCTCAGAATACCGTTTCATCAACGGACATATTACACAACAACTTATGGTCTTGTAGCTTCAAGAAAAACTTTGGTTGCTGCTGAACTTAACATTGACCTTCAGTATCACCTGTCACACTTTCAAGTTACTTTGAGGGGATACTATACTGAACAAAAATATAAAACTCAGCATGTATTGGTTTGGTCCCATGTTTCATGAGCTGAAATAAAAGATCCCAGAAACGTTCCATACGCACAAAAAATGTATTTCTCTGAAATGTTGTGCACAAATTTGTTTACATCCCTGTTAGTGAGTATTTCTCTTTTCCCAAGATAATCCATCCACCTGACAGGTGTGGCATATCAAGAAGCTGATTAAACGGCATGATCATTACACAGGTGCACCTTGTGCTGAGGTCAATAAAAGGCCACTCTAAAATGTGCAGTTTTGTCACACAAGACAATGCCACAGATGTCTGTGGGAGCATGCGATTGGCATGCTGACTGCAGGAATGTCCACCAAAGCTGTTGCCAGAGAATGTAATGTTAATTTCTCTACCATAAGCTGCCTCAAACATCGTTTTAGAGAATTTGGCAGTACGGTCAACCGGTCTCACAACGTGTAACCACGGCAGCCCAGGACCTCCCCATCTGGCTTCTTCACCTGCAGGATCGTCTGAGACCAGTCACCCGGACAGCTGTTGAAACTGTGGATTTGCAAAACTAAAGAATGTCTGGACAAACTGTCAAAAACCGCATCAGGGAAGCTCATCTGCGTGCTTGTCGTACTCATCAGGGTCTTGACCTGACTGCAGTTTGGCATCTTAACCAACTTCAGTGGGCAAATGCTCACTTTCGATGGCCACTGACACGCTGGAGAAGTGTGCTCTTCACGGATTAATCCTGCTTTCAACTGCACCAGGCAGATAGCAGACGGCGGGTATGGCGTCCTGTGGGTGTGTGGTTTGCTGATGTCAATGTTGTGAACACAGTGCCCTATGGTGGCGATGGGGTTATGGTATGGGCAGGCGTAAGCTACGGACACTGAACACAATTGCATTTTATTGATGGCAATTTGAAAGCAAAGACGAGATCCTGAGGCCCATTATCGTGCCATTCATCCACCGCCATCACCTCATGTTTCAGCATGATAATGCACGGCCCCATGTCACAAGGATCTGTACACAATTCTGGGAAGCTGAAAATGTCCCAGTTCTTCCACGTCCTGCATGCTCACCAGACATGTCAACCATTGAGCATGTTTGGGATGCTCTGGATCGACGTGTACGACAGCGTGTTCCAGTTCCCGCCAAAATCCAGAAACTTAGCACAGCCATTGAAGAGGAGTGGAACAACATTCCACAGGCCACAATCAACAGCCTGATCAACTCTATAAAAAGGAGATGTGTTGCGCTGCATGAGGCAAATGGTGATCACACCATTTACATTAGATTTACATTTAAGTCATTTAGCAGACGCTCTTATCCAGAGCGACTTACAAATTGGTGCATTCACCTTATGATATCCAGTGGAACAACCACTTTACAATAGTGCATCTAAATCTTTTAAGGGGGGGGTTAGAAGGATTACTTTATCCTATCCTAGGTATTCCTTAAAGAGGTGGGGTTTCAGGTGTCTCCGGAAGGTGGTGATTGACTCCGCTGACCTGGCGTCGTGAGGGAGTTTGTTCCACCATTGGGGTGCCAGAGCAGCGAACAGTTTTGACTGGGCTGAGCGGGAACTGTACTTCCTCAGAGGTAGGGAGGCGAGCAGGCCAGAGGTGGATGAACGCAGTGCCCTTGTTTGGGTGTAGGTACCAGATACTGACTGGTGTTCTGATCCACACCCCTACCTTTTTTCTTAAAGTATCTGTGACCAACAGATGCATATCTGTATTCCAAGTCATGTGAAATCCATAGATTAGGGCCTTATGAATTTATTATTTCAATTGACTAATTTCCTTATATGAACTCTAATCTTTGAAATTGTTGAATGTTAAGTTTATATTTTTGTTCAGTGTAACTAAATTGACTTGGAGGTGATCTATAAGAAGGGTTGTTACCTGGCGTCCAATAGGAGTGAGAGGGCAGCCAGTAGACCACACCAACACGCACTGACCATCTCCTCCCAGACCAGATGGGCTCCTGACAGAGAAACAGCAGTTAGCAACAGAGTGGACAAGAAATATACATTTCTACAGATATCTATATGTAAACGCTACATCAGAATGCTGGTTTTGAATAGGGATGATGACACGTACGCCACTGCAGTAAGCCTACATATATTAACGCCCTTAGGAACTGTAGGTATTGGATTGCCCACTAGAGGTCAATAGAATTGCAAGCTAGGGTTCGGCTCCTTGTGTGGGCCCAGAGAAGCGCCCCGGTCCTAGCCCCCGACCCTCCCTCATCCTCCTCCCCCCTCTTCACCAGGCTCAGCTTGGGCGTTCTGGTCTGGGTTGGCCTCCCTGCGTACAGCCACCTCTTCCTCCTCCTTGGCCAGTTCTCTCTCTATCATGGAGGTGATGCCTCGGACCAGGTCCAGCAGGGCGCTGAAGGCCACAGACATGGCATAACCCTCTGGGATGGACGGGGGCTCCACTTTGTCCAACATCTCCAGACTGGGGCAGGGAAGAGGAAAGGGAAACGTATGATGACACATTGTGTATGTGTGTTTGTTGTGTATGTATGTGTCTATCCTACTCAGTTGTAAGAAATAGCGTGTATGTCCCAAGGAGCTACATGCAAACAGAAACAGTCATTCAGCTCCCACTAACAAACACACTCACTGGACTGCTGCAGGATCAGCTTTCCCTGGCCATGTGTTCATTACAGACACACGACGAGCTGTGTTAAGACAATGTTGACTGACAACTCTCTGACAACTCTCTGTCCTGCATCAACAAACAAACCAGCCAGTTTAATTCTCTAGTCTATCAAAACACCAGCATTGCTCAATCTCCTCATAATTACAGACAACAGATCACATTCCCTTCCTCCCGACCCATGCATAAAGGGAAAGGGGGATACCTAGTCAGTTGTACAACTGAACGCATTCAACGGAAATGCGTCCTCCGCATTTAACCCAACCCCTCTGACTCAGAGAGAGCAGAGTCAGGTCAACTAATCCACAGCTAAATCAACTCCTTCCTTACCTCTAACAGGCACAGTGTGTGTCATGGGGTATCTGCTGTGTTTGTGTTCTCTCTGTTCCTGCCTCTGTCTCCGTTCCCTCACTCAAAGACAGCAGCTAGTTAGAGTCCAATAATGACAATATTTACAGGCTAACTGTCCTCCAGGGTGTCTAGGCTTTTGATAACGGCTGTAATTCCATCCCCTGTGGTTTAAAATCAAACCGTTTCTCTCTGGTTCAACTATCTGTCTCCAATAGACTGTGTCCCTGTGTGTGATAATTGGATGGATGACTCAAACCTAGACAGACATAGCTAGATGTCTAGTGTGTGTGTGTGTGTGTGTGTGTGTGTGTGTGTGTGTGTATGTGTATATAGTACTACTCACTAGGTAGCCTTGGCGCTGCCCTGCACACTGACGGTCATGAGGGGGATCCAGGTACCGCGGTACTCGAAGGCGGCCTGAGTGGACAGACTCCCACCCTGACCTCCTGCTCCTGGACCACCCTGGGCAGCCGCCTGGGCCCCCGACCCACCTAGGGAGGGAGGGAGAGATTGAGGAACGGAAGGGAAGGAAGCTGTTAGTATTGAGCTGGAACCCAAGCCTTCGCACCCTGCAGACCAGAAGCTTCCATTCACTCATGAGTTGCCTAATCCTATCCTAGATATTCCTCTTCTTTACTTTCTTCCCAACTACAGTCTCAAGCTGTAACACCAGTAAAGACAACATTAGCTCCTTCTCAGTGTGCTCAGTGTGGTCCTCACCAGCAGGGGCATTGGTGGCAGCAGGGTTGCCTGTATTGGGGACGATGAAGAGGGACTGGATGAAGGAGCCCAGGGCGTTAACGATGTCCCGGAACACCTTGGTGGAGTGCTGCTTCATGTCATAGGACTGGCAGAAAGACCTGGAGGGGGGAGAGAGAGGGTGTAGCAAAGTATTTCTTAAAAGATATAGAATACGGAGATTGTTGAGGTTGTGTGTGTTTGTGTGTGCGGTAGGGTTAGTGTCAGAGGTGTATGGTGAGGTCAGTGATGTGTGTATGCTCCTCCTCTTCACCGTAGCAGGTGTGGCTGTACACACAGCCTGTGAACGGACTCCACAGCCACGGCTCTGAGCCACTGAGGTTTCTCTCCATCCAGGAACTTCACCAGCAGGGACAGAAAGATCTCACACTCCGTCACCTACAACACAGACAAACACACCTCCATCCTCAGATCCCCAAGACAACTATCCACATATGGAGGTCTCTACAATAAGAAGACAACAGGATTTGTGGAAAATTTGAATTTCAGTTAACCTTCTGAATTGACTGAAATCAAATGGAATTGACCCAAACTATAGTTCCTGCCTTGGCTCACACCACTAGACTGTAGTTGTGTTTGATGATTTAGGTACAGAGAACACAGTATTAGGTAGTAACTACTGTAACTGACTTTCACCAGTACGCTGTAGACGTGTTTGATAACCCCAGAGACTCACCAGTAGGCTGTAGACGTGTTTGATAACCCCAGAGACTCACCAGTAGGCTGTAGACGTGTTTGATAACCCCAGAGACTCACCAGTAGGCTGTAGACGTGTTTGATAACCCCAGAGACTCACCAGTAGGCTGTAGATGTGTTTGATAACCCCAGAGACTCACCAGTAGGCTGTAGATGTGTTTGATAACCCCAGAGACTCACCAGTAGGCTGTAGACGTGTTTGATAACCCCAGAGACTCACCAGTAGGCTGTAGATGTGTTTGATAACCCCAGAGACTCACCAGTAGGCTGTAGACGTGTTTGATAACCCCAGAGACTCACCAGTAGGCTGTAGACGTGTTTGATAACCCCAGAGACTCACCAGTAGGCTGTAGATGTGTTTGATAACCCCAGAGACTCACCAGTAGGCTGTAGACGTGTTTGATAACCCCAGAGACTCACCAGTAGGCTGTAGACGTGTTTGATAACCCCAGAGACTCACCAGTAGACTGTAGAAGTGTTTGATGAGCACAGACACCACTCTGAGCAGCCTCATGCAGATGGGGAAGTAAGGTTTTTCTACAGGGGCAGGGGAGGCAGCGCCACTGCTGCCCTGGCGGAACTTGATGTTGGGGGAGAACAGCTTGATGACCAGCGGACAAACACGCTCCTTCAGCAGGAAGCTGAACTCCTGGTGCTATATAGGGGTCAGAGGGCAGAGGTTAAAGGTCAGAGGGCAATGGGTGGTGTCAGCAGGAGGTAGGGGGTCACAGTACAAATACAAGACACACACCTACAGTGAGATGACATAGTATTCTACTTCAACGCATATAATACTCAATTGTATTGCATTATATTGTACTATACTTTACTGTATCCTATTGTATTACGGTCTCACTGTCGTACCTATGGGGGCCCCATGTGCATATCATCAATGTCTTTAAAATGTATTTAATAAATCATTTTGACAGTAACCCTCCAAAAAGTAATTCCTAAACCTTTTTAATTCCCATATGTAGTGGGAAGCAGAGTTTTTCTTTAGGCACTGAAAAAGTGCCTCAGGCCTTGAACAAAAAAAAAAGTAACAGATTGAAAGTATAAGGGGATATCGGTGAACAAATGTCCGTGGTCAAGGCTACAACAGCGCCAGCGCAATGACTGGAGCTTCCTCAGGTTTTCAAAAAACGCATATCAGACCGAACAGCTTCTTAGGTAGTTCTTAGTAGAATTTAAGATCAGAAAACAATTTCTCCGTAGAAGCGACAGTTACAGGGATGGTAAAAACAGCTTGATTGCCGTAGCAACATCAGGGAAACTGGACAGAAGGAAGGGGTGCTTCAAATACAGCAGTTCTGCAATGTCTTTAATTGAGCCTCTCATTCTCCTTAATTGCCAGCCTCAACATGATACAGAAGGAGATGAACTGTACAGGAAGCTCTGGGGACAGATGGTATGGATACAGGACAGCCAATAAATTGCGAGATGCAAACAGATAATCAGTTCTTGAGGCCTTGAACAAAAAAAGCAGTTTGCGATTTCTTTCATACTGGTGAACCGGCATTTGAGTTGTGGTGTTGCAAATATCAACAGTCCCTTATCCCTTTTATATCCTGGCACGCATCATTCAAGACTACGTTTAAAATTGTGTGCAGCGCAATATAATGCACAATATGCCTCAGGGAAGACTGTATGGGTTGGCAACACTCAGTATAGAACAGCCTGGCCCGCAGCCTGGTCCAGGTGCAAATGTTTTCCCCACGGCCTGTAGGTCCTACAAGCCGTGGTGAAAACGTTTGCACAAAAGAAAGAGGACTCCAGGAGAACAAGGTAGTCGCTCAAGTTGGATTTAATTTGATTTAATTTACCTTGAATACTGCAGACCATTAGTGTAGGCTTTTAGCCAGCAAAACCTGCTGAGTTCAAAAATATAGTGTCTGAATTTATCCTCAAACCGACTACTTTTTCCCCCTCACTGTTCGGCTATTTGATATGTAATTTTTTGTAAAAGGTTTATAAATAGCAGATAAATACGGTATATAGCTATAGATAGTACACCGCATAATTAAACCATTTCCAGTAAGCTAGTGTTTTGAGCATGAGCTGACTATTATTTGGCATTAATAGTTTTACTCACAACTTTCTATCCAAGCAAGGAGAGCGCGTGGATGGCTAATGTCATGTAGGTTCAGATAGCTGATTAGTACAGCTGTCCTGTATAGGCTATCACATTGGTAGCTGATTAGTATGCTGTTGCATCGGAAATGTATTTTACAAGTCTGCAATGTTTGAACTTCCACCTTCAATTACTAAATAATAAATAAGTAATTACAGTGGATTCCGAACGTATTCAGATCCATTCACTTTTTCCACATTTTGTTACATTACAGCCTCATTCTAAAAGGCATTAAATAGTTGTTTTCCCCCTTCATAAATCTACAAACAATAACCCATAACGACGAAGCAAATAGTTTTTTTTTACAAAATAAAAAATAAATATGACATTAACATAAGTATTCAGACCCTTTACTCAGTACTTTGTTGAAGCACCTTTGGCAGTGATTATAGCATCAAGTCTTCTTCAGTATAACGTTACAAGCTTAGCACACCTGTCTTTGAGGAGTTTCTCCCATTCTTCTCTACAGATCCTCTAAAGCTATGTCAGGTCGGATGGGGAGCTTTGCTGCACAGCTATTTTCAGGTCTCTCCAGAGATGTTAGATCATGTTCAATTCCGGGCTCTGGCTGTGTGCTGAGGGTCGTTGTCCTGTTGGAAGGTGAACCTTAGCCCCAGTCTGAGGTTCTGAATGCTCTGGAGCAGGTTTTTATTGAGAATCTCTGTACTTATCTCCATTCATCTTTCCCTCAATCCTGACTAGTCTTCCAGTTGCTGCCGCTGAAAATCATCCACACAGGATGATGCTGCCACCACGCTTCACCGTAGGGATGGTGCCAGGTTTCCTCCGGACGTAACACTTGGAATTCAGACCAAAGAGTTCAATCTTGGTTTCATCAGACCAGAGAAGCTTATTTCTCATGGTCTGAGAGTCCTTTAGGTGCCTCTTGGCAAACTACAAGCGCTGTCATGTGCCTGTTACTGATGAGTGGCATCCGTCTGGCTGGCATCCGTCTGTATCAAATTAAATGTTATGCTCCGAGTCTCAGATAGGGTTTTGCATAAGCAACGTGTAAGATATTCTTCAGTCATCATTTTTTAAATAACAATAGAAATTATATGTTATTGTCACATACACCGGATAGTTGCAGTGAAATGTGTTGTTTTACAGGGTCAGCCATAGTAGTACGGCCCAAATTGAGAAAATTAGGGATAAGTGCCCTGCTCAAGGGCACATTGAAAGATCTTTCAACTTGTCGGCTAGGGTATTCAAACCAGCAACCTCTCAGTTACTGTCCCAACACTATAAACGCTAGGCTACCTTTCGCCCTTAATATGGTGATTGATTTTTGAAGTACATGTTATATTGAATAGAAGATACTCTATTTGTCGTTTTACCAGTTATCAACATTGCTCAAAGAAAATAAAGCCCAGTGGTTATTTAGACTTCAGCTAATACATGTTATTTTTTTTGCTGAGGTATCATTTTGGTATAGAGTATCGTGATGCTAAACCTGGAATTGAAGTCAAAATTCTGGTATCGTGACCATGCGGAAACCTATTTTTCTAATGATTGGTCAGAATTGCAAGCCCTCGCTTGGGGAATTGGTGATTCTGCAAAAACAAATTGCGATTGCAAAAATCCTGTGTATTATGTTGTGTGTTTACCTGCAGGAAGACCCCAGGGAAGTCATTGAGGACTGACTCCAGGAGCTCCAGACCAAACGTCCGCGTCATTTCTGTCATCCCCACCAGCCAGTAGGGGGCGTCAGCATTCACTAGCTGACATAGGTCCTGGATAGACACACACACGAACATAGAAATATAGACATGCACATAGGACAGCTGGAGACAGCTACTAGCATTGCCTCTGTGATACAGTCTGTAAATCTAGGCTGTACATACACTACATGACCAAAAGTATGTGGACACCTGCTCGTCGAACATCTCATTCCAAAATCATGGGCATTAATATGGAGTTGGTCCACGCTTTGCTGCAATAGCAGACTCCACTCTTCTGGGAAGGCTTTCCATTAGATATTGGAATATTGCTGACTTGCTTCCATTCAGCCACAAGAGCATTAGTGAGGTCGGGCACTGATGTTGGGCGATTAGGCCTGGCTCGCAGTGGGTATTCCAATTCATCCCAAAGGTGTTCGATGGGGTTGAGGTCAGGGCTCTGTGCTGGCCAATCAAGTTCTTCCACACCAATCTCAACAACCCATATCTGCATGGAACTCGCTTTGTGCACGGGGGCATTGTTATGCTGAAACAGGAAATGGCCTTCCCCAAACTGTTGCCACAAAGTTGCAGCACAGAATCGTGCAGAATGTCATTGTATGCTGTAGCGTTAAGATTTGTCCTTGACAAAACCATGAAAAACAGCCCCAGATCATTATTCCTCCTCCACAAACTTCATAGTTGGCACTATGCAGTCAGGCAGCTAGCGTTCTCCTGGCATCCGACAAACCCTGATTCGTCCTTTAGACTACAAGATGGTGAAGCGTGATTCATCACTCCAGAGAACGCGTTTCCACTGCTCCAGAGTCCAAATGGCGGCGACCTTAACACCACTCCAGCCGAAACGCTTGACATTGCGCATGGTGTACAGATGCTCGGCCATGGAAACCCATTTCATGAAGCTCCCGACAAAGTTATTGTGCTGATGTTGCTTCCAGAGGCAGTTTGGAACTCAATAGTGAGTGTTGCAACAGAGGACAGATGGTTTTCACATGCTACGCGCTTCAGCATTCGCAGTTCCCATTCTGTGAGTTTGTGTGGCTTACCACTTCACGGCTGAGCCGTTGTTGTTCCTAGACGTTTCCACATCAAAATAACAGCACTTACAGTTGACCGGGGCAGCTCTAGCAGGGCAAAAATTTGATGAACTGACTTGTTGGAAAGGTGGCATCCTATGATGGTGCCACGTTGAAATTGACGGAGCTCTTCAGTAAGGCCATTCTACTGCCAATATTTGTCTACGGAGATTGCATGGCTGTGTGTTTGATTTTAGAAACCTCTCAGCAATGGGTGTGGCTGAAATAGCCAAAGCCAGTAATTTGATGGGGTCCCCACATACTTTTGTGTATAAAGACAGCCTGGCTGTATTTCATTCCACAAAGTTGTTCCCTCCCTTCTCCTGCCCTCATTCATAGAGTAAACCCTATCTATACCCCCTCTTCTGATGGGCGAGAGGGTGCAGGTGGGGTACAGTGAGAGGTCTGGAGGACTGTCTCCTGGAGGACATACCTGGAACAGCATGTAGGCGTCTTTAGCGCTGGGCCGCAGGGTGCTGACAGACCTCCGGTTCGTGTTACCCTGGACTGGAGTAGGCTGCTCCACGATGCCTGGAAGAGAGACGGAGGTGAGGAGGAGGGGGGGGGGGAAGAACACATGTGAGAGACAGTCATTGGACACAGCTGTGGATACAAGCCTGGAGGGATCAATCGCTCACAAACAAACAAACAATCCACATACCATCAAATAACACACACTCAGAAAAGACCGATCCAACACCTACTACAAGAGGGAAAAGTCACTTAATTAAATAGTGATTCTCAATCCTAGCTCACATACTAAACCAAGTGGCAGAGTGGGAAGACAGCAGTGTGAAATCTGACAGGGCCAAACAAAAACTCATTATGTATTCATTGAACTCAGGCTTAAATCACCAGATAAGCAGCTTTAGGCAATCTAAGGAGAAACTAACTCCCTTCCCTTACTCTGTGACAGGTTCAAAGTTAGAGTAGGAGGGTAGGAGAGAGAAAGTGTGATGCAGAATAGTGATGGACAGAAACGGTTCAGTCCTAGAATAACTCATTTTCCAATGATCAGACCCGACCCTGACCTTTGAAGCGCTCGTCCTCGGCGACCATCCTCTCAAAGACCACGGTGACGACCTGTCTCACGGTGGCGGCGGCCGTGTTGTTGGTGATGTTGTCCTTGGTGAAGTGCAGGCGGAAACACAGCACGATGGCCTGGGAGGGACGAGGAGAGAGGAGACACAGGCTATGAAGCCCTGTACTGGGGAATACATTCTAAGTGGTATGTTAGTATGGGCAATTGAACGTAGACAGATTGACTAAGGCACACATCTGGATTCACATGCACGTGGAAACCAACTAGAACAGTACATGACTCCAAGGATAAATATGAGACGTGTGTGGGACTAAGCATGGGCTATCTGACTGGACTGTGAATATATGAAATGTCTGCAATGTGGGGGCAAATATTAACCTCCTGTAACATGAGGCAAGATACCCGTGTTTGTATGATGTGTGACTGTGTACACGCATGACAACATTTGGTGTTTGTATATAGTGTGCAGTTTGGGGTACCTTGGAGAGTATTTCGTCATGTACTACAGTGTTGGTGGTGAGCAGCACTAGGACAGTCTGCAGCAGCTTCAGCTCCTCCAGCCCGTTCTCCATCAACTGCCACAGCATGTTAATGATGTTCCCTGCTGCAGCCTGATGAACACACACACACACACACACACAGACTTGTAGCCTACTTGTACATCAAGCAGGCAGTGACAGTCACGGTCACAATCAACTGGAATGTGACAGAACAGAGCAAGTGACAGCAGCACTAGAGCTCACAGACATATACACACAGATCAACAAAGAATTAGACACAGACACACAGGGGAGCAGCCGACCGGACCAGCTCTGAATACATCAGGGTCAGCGAGGCACGTGCCTTCATTACACCAAACCCAGCAACTGTGGCACTCCAGAGCAGTGACTCACACATTTTCCCTGTGTCACATCCTGAGGTCAGAACAAACCAACAGAACTCGTACAAAACCAGTGGAACTGAGGGAAGTAGTCAGTTGAAGAAAATAAATAACCTGTCCTTCAAATGTGGCAGCAAACGGGAACCATGACAGGTCATTTTCTTCCGAAGGCAAAACTGACACACATTCACTCACTAAAACCAAGACATTTAATCAATACTGCAGGAGCTTCGTTCCTCTTCCCCATGTCCGTGGTGGCAGGGGAAGCAGGTGGGGGAGGGGTTTGGATGCATTGCTACTAACAGGGGGAGAGGGGTGCAGTGCTACTAGCGTTAGCACAATGACATGCTAGCTGTTCCCATAGAGACTTGGGAGCCAACAACTATCCATTTAAAAGTGCGTCCTAGTAGTTAAGCCCTGGGCTTACAGACACACAGACAGTGATATATAGAGGGGAGGTGCTGGAGCGTGGCAGAAAGCCTCTTTTGAAAGGCTCCAGGCAGGGAGTCTGCTGATAGCATGTAAACACAGCCAGACAGGCATGGTGAACACAGTCAGTCACAGTCAGTCAGGCAGGGAGACAGTCAGGGTGTTCTTATCCTAGCCGGCTAGCTGGGCGGTCAAGGTATCCCTGATAACACCAGGCAAGTCAAGGAAATTGGCCTCAATCGGGAAGGACCAGTCACAATAGCCTCGGTTCCATGTTGAGGTGAAGGTAGTGTTTTTACAGAGATGAGGCTTTGCACTGCAGTGTGAAGCAAAAAGTAGAAAACCCACCCTCTCAGTTAGAGTCGGTGGTATTTAAAGTTGTATAAGCCCAGGGTCAGAATAATGTGTTCGCCCTGCCCTGACTTCAAAATGTAGGCCTTCATCCAGACCAAAGCACTGTTCAACGGGCTTAGAATGAAAACGTAGATGTCTTTTGTGTAGCAGCGACCATGCAGGAACAAGAGAGCACACCACCACTTTCAACGGTCCCAGCGTTTAGCACAGTGTGCATTGCGCTGGCCTTAAAAATATGAGTCACAGCAGGTTTGACATCAGCTAGGACCATTTCCCTCCTAAATAATTCATTTCTGCCTTCTCAATCACCACGGTACATGCATTATACGCATTGATAATGCAATTCTAATGGATTATTAATCAAAGTGATTATAAAAGAGTTAGGGGCGAGCCTAAAACATCCCTTTAGTCTCCCACTGACATCAATACATGACTAAGTGAAACATCGGAAGTTAGGATTAGCCCCATAGTGGTCCTGTGTTCCTCACCTCAGACACCACCTCGTGGGTCATGAGTCTCTGGACAGCAGCCAGACACAGCTGGGTGATCTTGGGCTCCTTGGTGCCACAGCCCATCAGGAACGGCTGGACCACCTCCGAGCTGTTCTCCTTCAGGGCTAAGGGGGAGACGATACACGGACACAGTTCACACATCAAATCAGGCGGCTGTTGTAGAACACAACCACACCTAGGGCAACTCTTTTGGAATGCATCCTTCGCTTGTTTGAATTAGGTCTAATCACCAATCTGTACGTGGAGAACTGGTTCAGCAAAAACATCTCTCTCGCACAAACGTACACAAGGTATTTATGGGTGTCCCTTCCTCCTTCACTTACACGCCAAGATGTCGGTGTTCCTCGCGGCGATGGTCTTGATCTTGACGATCCCGGACTCGGCAGCCTATAGGAAAGCACAGACAAGAGGCCCATTAAGATTACATCTACTTATACGTTCCTTATGATGAGACCGCTGACGATGCTTTACCACCTCCACTGTTATACCTGAGGTAGACATCTCCTAGTCCTTACTAATGATCCTCAGAGGAGAGGGCAGAGAACACAAGCGTGGCCAGAAACATTGATGTCTGGAAGCAGTTAACCTTGAGTAAGTCCCTTTACCTGAGAGGAGACACAGAGGGAACCATAGTGATTTCTCTTTTGTGGAGCTGTACTGCCTGACATTTTTTATATATTTTTTAATTTTATTTAACGAAGCAAGTCAGTTAAGAACAAATTCTTATTCACAATGACGGCCTACACCGGCCAAACCCTAACAGCGCTGGGCCAATTGAGCGCCGCCCTATGGGACTCCCAATCTCAGCCGGTTGTGATACAGCCTGAAATCGAACCAGGGTCTGTAGCACAGATGCTATGCCACTCGGGAGCCCCGAAAGTGAGACGCTAAGGTGTGAGATAGGGGAGAGATGAGAGAGGAGACGGAGAGAAGGGGGGAAAAGAGAAAGATGGGGGAGGAGGAAAGTAATGGGGAGGAGAAGAGCGACTGTGGGGAAGGGAGTGAGAAAGTGAAAGCAAGGGAGTGAAGGAAGGAGAGAGAGAGAGAGAGAAGAGGGAAGGAGAGAGAGAAGAGGAAAGGAGAGAGAGAAGGGAAGGAGAGAGAGAGAAGAGGAGAGGGAAGGAGAGAGAGAGAGAGAGAGGAGAGGGAAGGAGAGAGAGAGGGAAGGAGAGAGAGAAGAGGAAAGGAGAGAGAGAAGGGAAGGAGAGAGAAGAGGAGAGGGAAGGAGAGAGAGAGAGAAGGAGAGAGAGAAGAGGAAAGGAGAGAGAGAGAGGAGAGGGAGAGGGAAGGAGAGAGAGGGAATGTATGCTGTGCTTTCAGCAGTCAACAGAGGCCTCTTTATCTCTCTACAGCAACTGCAGCTGTCAAGATATTCTCCCTCTCCAACGTCGCCCCCTCGTTCTCCATCGCTCTTTTTCCCTGCTTCTCTTGCCTTGTTCTTTTCTTCCCATCGCTAAACCAACCACAACAGCAAGCAGATCATTAACAATTGCCTATGCACCGTGATACGGACTGGGCCTATAGCCTACATAAACATACTGCCAGTGTCCAATATTTCATAGGTTGACCCCACCACGAAAATGCCCTTTTCTGAAGAACACACCAATAAACAAAAAACTATTCACAGACTCCCTACATTTAATAATCAGAATTGAAATGACGTCAAGTGCCACATTTGCCAGAAAGAAGTGTGTTGACATTGTTTCTTGGCAACTGCTCACAATTCTAGTCCCAAGTTAAATTGAAAAAATATATTGGATTGGTGTTCCAAGTGAAGACAAAACATCCTGTTATAGTCACTGCCTCTCTTCCGTACTCAAACATGCAAAGCTTAAGCAAGGGTTTCGTTCAGGTAACGTGACCACAAAAGGCCTAGCTTGCGAACAGTGTGCAACGCCTCAGCATGTCATTCATCTGATATGAATACCGACACTAACCAGTCGACCCCTATTCATATGACGTTAAACCACTTAGTTTCTCACGCTCTGTTATCCTATCTGACCGTGGCTGCTGTACTGCGCTACGCTGTAGCGTTTGACCTCTCCTACCTTTTATACAGTAATATATATATCACTTCCTATTTCATTTGAACTGCCACAGGGACACACGGAAGAAGAATGGGATTCAACAGGACAGGACTCAACCTTTTGAAACTTTTGGTTACCAGGCAACAGGGCCTTAATACTTCAGAGGGTGGACTGAGCCAAAGTGGAGAACTACAGGTCCGATCACCACGCCACACCGCCAATTAAAGTTAATCTGGAGAAATGAAAGTCTCCCTCATCTCCTTTGTTCTCAGTGTGGAGCGAGGCGGAGGGCTTTAACGGGGCAATAAAATAACACAGAACTTCCTCCAATATGCATTCCAATCCTTCTAGTGTAGCCACTTTTAAAGCTTGCCAAAACTTATATATAGATACCGATGCTACGATGTGAATGAAAATAAAATTCAATTGGCTGTGGCTCATATTCAAAATGGGAAGCAGGCAGGCAGGTGACAGTTCCTTTGTTGAGAACATTAACTCCACAAAAGGACAATAAAGTCCGCGTCGGGGGAAAAATACGGGTTCTTATTCTAGGTGTTGTTGATGGGGGGGGGGATAGATAAGCAGCGGTTGCGGACACTTCCTCATCATGACGTTAGTCTTGTTATCTTGTTGGTAGGGGACAATGCTCGATTACAAAACGTTATGACAATGAGGTTATAGCCTAACATGCCTGGTTTAAAAATAAACTTGCTATGGGTTCTGCAATCCAGGCAAACAATGAACTGCCTCCCGCTGAAACCTTGTAGGAAGATCAAGAGCATTGAACCACACTGATTTCAACCAGTCACATAACTAAGCGAGTCAGAGAGCCTTGAATCAGAAGCAGATTGCTGGGATTTCAAAGGAAAGAGTAGGGTTGCAAAGTTACCCGTAATTGACCAAAATGACCGTAATCTTCAGTCATTTTGGTAGTTAACAGAAAATCTATGGCAATCTTTCGAAAAAGAAATCTACCATTTGGTAACTTAGCATCTGCACAGTTCTTCAATTGTAAGATTTTCTGGGGAAATTGTTCAGTTCTTGTGCATAGAGTTGGTATGGTTTGTTTAGACTTTGGTTTGACATAAAATCTTAGTCTCAGCACTGTTCTGTTTACGTGGAATTGCCCCCAACTGAGCCCAAAAACTACAAGCTGACAGTTTCAAACTTATAAGCAGCTTGAAGGCAAATGGTGGGAGGACCAGGCCACACTGGTAGGCCCAACTTCACTAAATGTTTTTAGTGTTTTGCACCAGCCTGAATGCAAACTCATTACATTCCTCTAGGAATGGGCACGGATATTTGAATATTCGAACAGACGTTAGTATTTGAATAATTGCGAGAGTATTCATTTTGCTATTTGATCATTTTTGTTGCCTACTTCGACAATGAAAAGGCTTTGTCGAAATTAAATTGTCGATGTGACATTGCTACACCTCGACATTTGAAATTCTTAATTCAATAAAACAACAAACTTTTGAATGTAGTTTTTATGACGTGCGCCCCATAAAAAAGCCACCGTAGCCTACACAGGTTACATGTGAATGTTGATATTGTCGGCCAATCAAAATGGCACCACGGGTAGCAAGCAACGTGGAAGATCTCTAATCAGCAGTGTTGTAGTAGTAAAAAAAAAAGTCGGTAAACTATCAACTCCAGTGGGCGATCAAGATAAGACGAACAACGATCGATATAAACAAAAAAAAGTATGACATTTTTAATAATGTATCGTTTGCATTTTAATGTAGGTCTATACGGAAGATAGGCCATGTGGAGATGCTCATATTGAAACATATCTTAGTTTGTTTGGTAAATTTAGTATAGATTCTCTCAGGGGACCCCACGTGGGAACGTTGGGGAAACATTGTACTAACCTCTCTCTGCTTGCTTCCTCTCGCTCTGTGTATTGCAGCATGCTTGCTTCCTCCTACATGTACACTATAGGACCAAAAATATGTGGACACCTGCTCGTTGAACATCTCATTCCAAAATCATGGGGATTAACACGCTGTTGGTCCCTCCTTTGCTGCTATAACGGCCTCCTCTTCTGGGAAGGCTTTCCACTAGAAATTGGAACAGTGCTGCGGGGACTTCTCCTGGCATCCGACAAACCCATATTCATCCGTCGGACTGCCAGATGGTGAAGCGTGATTCATCACTCCAGAGAACGCGTTTCCACTGCTCCAGATTCCAATGGTGGAGAGCTTTACGCCACTCCAGCCGACGCTTGACATTGCACATGGTGATCTTAGGCTTGTGTGCGGCTGCTCGGCCATGGAAACCAATTTCATGAAGCTCCCGACAAACAGTTATTGTGCAGACGTTGCTTCCAGAGACAGTTTGGAACCGAGTGTTGCAACTGAGGACAGACAATTTTTACATGCTTCAGCACACGGCCGTCCTGTTCTTGTGAGCTTGTGTTGCCTACCACTTCGCGGCTGAGCCATTGTTGCTTCTAGATGTTTCCACTTCACAATAACATCACTTACAGTTGACCGGGGCATCTCTAGCAGAGCAGAAATTTGACGAACTGACTTGTTGGAAAGGTGGCATCGTATGATGGTTCCACGTTGAAAGTCACTGAGCTCTTCAGTAAGGCCATTCTACTGCCAATGTTTGTCCACGGAGATTGCGTGGCTGTGTGCTTGATTTTATACACCTGTCAGAAACAGGTGTGGCTGAAATAACCAAATCCACTCCTTTGAAGGGTTGTCCACATACTTTTCTATGCAGTGTATTTCAGTCTGCCTCAGCATCACCAGTCTGCCACACCACTGTCTGTCTCACAAGTACACTCTGTAAGCACATTTATGATGAGAACTCTTTTGCTCCTGCTGAGGTCAGGCTCCGTTTAACGCTACCTTCTTACGTCATCCTTCTAGCCAGGAAGCTAGCTAGTTAGCCGTTTGAGAGAGTGTCCTGCAAGTACGGAGGGCGCAGGAGAACATAATGAACAAACAACTGTTCATGATTCCACTCGTTCACAAAGAGGCAGGTGCGATTAGAACTCAGATCAAGAATATAAGCGTTCTGAGCTTTGGTCAATGCTGGGAACGCAAATTAACGCAAATTAACTCAATTAAAAGGTGATTAAACAGCGTTTACCCTCTACTACATCTCTGCTAATCAATGAAGTTAGATAAATGAGAAAGAGTAGGCTGCAACAAAAAACCATCAAGTAGGCTGCTGGATTGCACCACCTCAAAAAGCATAAAACTGCAGATTGTTCTGAAATTGTTTCTGTTAGAAACAGATAAGATTAGCATTCCTGCAACATTATTTTGTTGAAATATAATTTGATCTCTGAGAAATGAAGCTAATTGATTGCACCCAAATTGGCCATTTTAATTTACAGGATTCACATAATATTGAGTAAATATAGTACCCAACATCCGATTTGGACCAAACTTTTTTCTAACATTGAGTAATGCATGAGGATTCCAAATAAGTGGTCAAAAGCCGTCCACGGACTGGCGTGGTGTGTGGTCCCTGCGGGGGGGGGGGGGGGTCTTTGGATTACTAATGTATTACTCAAATTGGATGTTAAGTGCTATAATTATTTAATGTAATATGAATAAATTAAAATGGCCAATTAGGGTGCAATCAATTAGCTTAATTTCTAAGAGACTAAATTATTTTCAACAAAATAATGCTTAACTTACGTTAACTGTCATGGCTTGCTGAAATTACATGGAACAACCCTATTGGTTAATCTGAATGGAGTTGTAGACAAGGACGAGAATTGCAGCAAAACAGTCTCAATTAGCCTAGGTAAGATAACTAGCTAGCCATCTTAGCTTCTTTACATCGATTTGATGCAGTCAAGACTGGCACAACTAGATGGCATGATTGACAAACTTGTAGATGCCATAGGTTATCTAACTAGCGCAAGTCTGTATGGCTACTCTCTCTCTCTACATTGTTAAACACATCGGCCCATGCCCATCCCCGCACTGCTGCAAGCAAGCAGAGTGGCACCTCTCTCCCAAGTCACGTAGGCTGCGCCCGCAAGCCAGTTCCTAAATATAAACTATTTTAATAGTGAAATATTTCAAATGCCCATCCCTACTTCCCTCCAAGAGCAGCATCATTAGCTCAGCCGCTCATAGATGGTCTCAGAACATGCGAAGAGAGAAACACGCTGCAGATTTCAGCACTAGTTCTGCTGCTGTATAGCCTACATTGAAGGGGCTAATTCAATGAATCCAATAGTCTCACCATTTGTCAGTTCTTCCTAAAGTCCCAGTGCAGTCAAAATTCTAGATTGTGTGTTTTATATACATTTCTACACCACAAGGTTGGAATAATACTGTGACATTATAATGCCATTTTAGTATAAGAGCTGTTTGAAGAGACTGCCTTAAATTCCACCCTGTTTTGGTGTGATGGGAGTTCCCCAGACAGTAAATTACAAACTTCTATGCTAAACAACATCAAGTTCAGTTTCCCCACTCAGACCACTCCCAGACAGTCCTAGCAAAATTTTTGCTTGAGAAATTGCTCATTGCTAAGAAGCTATTTTAGTTTCTTTTTGACTATTTTAATTGATTACGATCCCAGTAAATGTTACCCAGAAATGATTTGATATTGAGATGAAAACGGCTGCATTGGATCTTTAAGTTTCTACTCTTCTGCTTGTTATTTTGTCAGATGAAATCTTCGTGACAAATTCAGCCATACAGGCGGGGTGTAAAGGAGGTGCATGATCCGTTTCATTAATACTGCGGTATTCCTGAAGATGCCACGTTTCACAGACAGTCGCCAGACACTGCAGTGTACGGGCAATTCCGTGGGAAAGTCAACCTGAGCATCCACTAATAAGGTCCGTCATTTATGAATGGAACCCTGTTATAATTATCCTTAAGGTCTATATCAGGGGTGGGCAACTCCAGTCTTCGGGGGCCTGATTGGTGTCACACTTTTGCCTCAGCCCCAACTAACACACCTGACTCCAATAATCCATGAATCATCATCTTCAATTTAGAATGCAATGCGTTTAAATCAGCTGTGTTTGCTAGGGATGGGGAAAAAGTGACACCACTCCGGCCCCCAAGGACTGGAGTTCCTTATCCCTTGTCTAGGTTATATGTTGGAGTTACAAAGCAGGATGCCAAAACTCAAAAAAAAATGCTTTCGGACAATTTCATGGCTTTTAGAAAGGGCCGACAGAGATTGGTTTTCCACTGACAGCTGTTCACCAGTGTTAGATATGAACACTAAGGACTCTACTCAAAACTGTCCCAGAGGAAGGCCCACAGGATCATCAAGGACGCCACACACCCCAGCCACAATCTGTTCACTCCCTTACCAAATCAATAGACACAGATCTATCTACAAGCCATCAAACTGCTGAACACTTCAACTGGACTGACCACCTCCACTGCCTCTCCAAACCTTAGCACACAGAAACTAGACTCCTATTATGATGGCTAAATACTGCACAAGTTAAACACTTGCTCCTAATCCCCCCTTCTACAAAACACGGAAATATTGGACTATAAATTGTGCCTTCCTGTATTATACTAAAATTATTATTATATTCTATCGAGCCATTTACTTTGTTCGTATTCTTATATTTTCTTATTGTTGTTGCATTATTGAGAAGGAACCTGCAAGCAAGCATTTCACTGGACAGTGTATACCATGTGTATCCCGTACATCCAACTAATAACAGTTGATACGTGAAACTTTAAAAAATGATTTGTTAAGCAATACAGACCAAATTGAAGTGTCTTGACTCTTGTTTGCATGTTCTACAGTCCTGTAAAGGGAGGCGGTGACTGGGACAGGCAATGTAGCATCCCAAATGAAAACAATTTCCAAATGACAACAAATGTGTTATGATAGATTTGGATCAAGACATCTTTAAGATTTGAATGTCTAACATCCATAACTGCCATTTTTGCGCTTTAAAGTAATAATGGAAATGACTATCTTTTCAAATGTATTGTTTTTGTGTTCAGCCAACCCTTTCCTTTTTATTTCACCTTTATTTACCCAGGTAGACCAGTTGAGAACAACTCATTTACAACTGTAACCTGGCCAAGATAAAACACAGCAGTGCGACAAAAACAACACAGAGTTACACATAAACAAACGTACAATCAATAACACAAAATAAACAAAAAATAGAAAGATCTATACACAGTGTGTGCAAATGTAGAAGAGTAGGAAGGTAGGCAATAAATAGGCCATGGAGGTGAAAATAATTACAATGTAGCATTAATACTGGAGTGATAGATGTGCAGATGATGATGTGCAAGTAGAGATACTGGGGTGCAAAAGAGCAAGAGGTTAAGTAATAATATGGGGATGAGGTAGTTGGGTGTGCTATTTATAGATTGGCTGTGTACAGGTACAGTGATCGGTAAGCTGCTCTGACAGCTGATGTTTAAAGTTAGAGAAGGAGATATAAAACTTCAGCTTCAGAGATTTTTGCAATTTGTTCCAGTCATTGGCTGCAGAGAACTGGCAGGAAAGGCAGCCAAAGGAAGTGTTGACATTGGGGATGACCAGTGCAATATACCTGCTGGAGCGCGTGCTACGGGTGGGTGCTGCTATGGTGACCAGTGAGCTGAGATAAGGTGGGGCTTTACCTAGCAAAGACTTACAGATGACCTGGAGCCAGTGGGTTTGGCGACAGATATGTAGTGAGGGCCAGCCAACGAGAGCATAGAGGCCGCAGTGGTGGGTAGTATATGGGGGTGACAAAATGGATGGCACTGTGATAGCAAACTGGATGTAGTCTAAGTAGAGTGTTGGGGGCTATTTTGTAAATGACATCGCCGAAGTCAAGGATCGGTAGGATAGTCAGTTTTAAGAGGGTATGTTTGGCAGCATGAGTGAAGGACGCTTTGTTTGCAAAATAGGAAGCCGATTCTAGAATTTATTTTGGATTGGAGATGCTTAATGTGAGTCTGGAAGGAGAGTTTACAGTCTAACCAGACACCTCGGTATTTGTAGTTGTCCACATATTCTAGGTCAGAACTGTCCAGGCTAGTGATGCTAGTCGGGCGGGAGGGTGCGGGTAGCAATCGGTTGAAGAGCATGCACTTAGTTTTACTAGCATTTAGCAGTTGGAGGCCACGGAAGGAGTGTTGTATGGCGTTGAAGCTCGTTTGGAGGTTTGTTAGCACAGTGTCCAAAGAAGGGCCAGATGTATACAGAATGGTGCAGTCTGAGTATGGGTGGATCAGAGAGTCACCAGCAGCAAGAGCGACATCATTGATATGCATTTATATATTTAGCTCCTTTGCACCCCATTATTTTTATTTCTACTTTGCACATTCTTCCACTGCAAATATATCATTCCAGTGTTTTACTTGCTATATTGTATTTACTTCGCCACCATGGACTTTTTTTTTGCCTTTACCTCCCTTATCTCCCTTATCTCACTTCATTTGCTCACATCGTATAGTCTTTTTTTCTACTATATTATTGATTGTATGTTTGTTTTACTCCATGAGTAACTCTGTGTTGTTGTGTGTCGAACTGCTTTGCTTTATCTTGGCCAGGTTGCAATTGTAAATGAGAACTTGTTCTCAACTTGCCTACCTGGTTAAATAAAGGTGAAATAAATAAAAAATATACACCGAGAAAAGAGTCGGCCTGAGAATTGAACCCTGTGGCACCCCCATAGAAACTGTCAGAGGTCCGGACAACAGGCCATCCGATTTGACACACTGAACTCTATCTGAGAAGTAGTTGGTGAACCAGGTGAGGCAGTCATTTGAGAAGCCACGGCTATTGAGTCTGCCGATAACAATGTGGTGATTGACAGAGTCGAAAGCCTTGGCCAGGTCGATGAAGATGGCTGCACAGTATTTTCTTTTATCGATAGTGGTTAGGATATCGTTTAGGACCTTGAGCGTGGCTGAGGTGCACCCGTGACCAGCTCGGAAATTAGATTGCATAGTGGAGAAGGTGTGGTGGGATTCGAAATGTTCCGTGATCTGTTAATTAACTTTGCTTTTGAAGATTTTAGAAAGGCAGGGCAGGATGGATATAGGTCTTTAACAGTTTGGGTCTAAGGTGTCTCCCCCTTTGAAAAGGGGAATGACCGCAGCAGCTTTCCAATCTTTGGGGATTTCAGACGACAGAAAAGAGAGGTTGAATAGGCTAGTAATAGGGGTTGCAACAATTTTGGCTGATCATTTTTAGAAAGAGAGGGTCCAGCTGATTTGTAGTGATCCAGATTTTGCCGCTCTTTCAGAACATCAGCTGATTGGGTTTGGGCAAGTTGCTGCAGGGGGTGCTGAGGTGTTGGCCGGGGTAGGGGTAGCCACATGGAAAGCAAGGCCAGCTGTGGAAGAATGCTTATTGAAATGATCGATTATTGTAGATTTATCGGTGGTTTTCTATCCTCAGTGCAGTGGGCAGCTGGGAGGGGGTGCTCTTATTCACCATGGACTTTACAGTTACCCAAAACCTTTTGGAATTAGTGCTACAGGAAGCAATATAGCTAGCCTTAGCTTTCCTAACTGACTGAGTATATTGGTTCCTGACTTCCCTGAAGAGTTACATATTGCAGGGGCTATTCGATGCAAATGCAGAACGCCACAGGATGGTTTTGTGCTGGTCAAGGGCAGTCAAGTCTGGGGTGAACCAAGGGCTATATCTGTTCTTAGTTCTACATTTTTTGAATGGGGCATGCTTATTTAAGATGGAGAGGGAAGCACTTTTGAAGAGCAACCGGGCATCCTCTACTGACGAGATGAAGTCAATATCCTGCCAGGATACCCGGCCCAGGTCGGTTAGAAAGACCAGCTCTCTGAAGTGTTTTAGGGAGCATTTGACAGTGATGAGGGGTGGTCGTTTGACAGCGGACCATTACGCACGCAGGCAATGAGGCAGTGATCGCTGAGATCCTGGTTGAAGCAGAGGTGTATTTAGAGGGCAAGCTGGTCAGGATGATATCTAAGAGGGTGCCCATGGTTACGGATTTAGGGTTGTACCTGGTAGGTCCCTTGATAATTTGTGTGAGATTGAGGGCATCTAGCTTAAATTGTAGGACGGCCGGGGTGTTAAGCATGTCCCAGTTTAGGTCACCTGACAGTACAAACGCTGAAGATAGATGGGGGGGGATCCATTCACATATGTTGTCCAGGGCACAGCTGGGGGCTAAAAGGCGTCTATAACAAGCGGCAACGGTGAGACTTGTTTCTGGAAAGGTGGATTTTTAAAAGTAGAAGCACGAATTGTTTGGGCACAGACCTGGATAGTATGACAGAACTCTGCAGGCTAAATCCGCCCACTTTGGCAGTTCTATCTTGTCGGAAAATGTTATAGTTGGGGATGGAAATTTCAGGATTTTTGGTGGCCTTCCTAAGCCAGGTTTGAGACACGGCTAGGACATCGGGGTTGGCGGAGTGTGCTAAAGCAGTGAATAAAACAAACATAGGGGGGAGGGTTCTAATGTTAACATGCATGAAAATGGCTCTCCATATTTTGACCATATTTTGACTTACAAACTCAGACTTCCACTAATATGGTCAGTCTCCCAAAAAAGCATTTGCATTTCATGTAACAACCATAATGCATATTTTGTTTATCCATTCTGTGAGACATTAACACTATGATTTTGCTTGCAAATGTAACATCCAAAACCCTGGAATCGCCCATAATGCATCAGAGAGCTGCTGTGTGTGTTGTCAGACTAAAGTGATCAGAGCACAACAAACAGAGAATCTCACATGAGATTAGAAGGAAAGGAATTGAGCGTGAAGCTGTGATACAGAAAAATCAATGGGATTCTTCTCAGCCCTTTTAAAACACAGAAAAACTGTAGAGAAAACAGCTGCTTGCAGCTTGTCAGCGGTAAATGAATGGGATAGGGGTGTGTGAGACTGGTCAAGGAGGTGTCTCGTACCTGGCTATCTGAGTGAAAAGATTAGAGTCAAGGGCACAACTGACATTCTCAGTTCCAATAGAAAGGTAAGATAATTCAGATATATTGATCAATTTTAAAAGAAAGCCTACTTAGAAAGCCCAGCAAAGGTTACATGTAGTACAACCAGATTCTAGCCAGGAAACAAAAGACAGAAATAGTAGGCTACCGTTACTGTAGAGGTATTTCCCCAAGAGCAGTAGCGAGTCTTTCACTCCCTTACACATGGTAAGGTCTGAAGAAAAACAAACAAAGCCAGGTAGAGTTACAGCTGGCAGCCTGCTGCCTAGCACTGACTGACTCACCTCAGTCTAGAGTGGAGGCCCACAGGCCAACATAAAGGAGCAGTCATTTAAAATGTGGAGACAGCATTACTTCTCTGAGAGCTAGGCCTACACTGGCATGACATCATAAATGTGTTGTGGACTCCTAGTGGGATGACTAATACAAACATGACAATCGTGGCCTTGTTTATATCTAGATGAAAACATGTTGTCCTAATGAGATTATATTACAGACCCTCAATCACAATCTCCAAAGCAAGTGAAGACTGGCCATTAACAAGTTCATTCGATTATTTTAGGCTCACTCCTTTTACCTAAACATTTGAGTTCAAGGGAGAATGCAATTCTTGTCATATAGGCCAGGGCTTCAAACTGGGGTCTGTAGCAGGTCCGCGATTTTTGTTGGGATTTGTTTTTGTGAAAAATATTTTTTTACGAATATCGCTAGCTGCAACAGAATACGATTGTGAGTACCATTTTTATGTCTCTGCCTCCAGTATGTGTGTCCAGTATATAGGAAGTTAAGAGGTAGTTTCATAAGCCATTGCTAACTAGCGTCAGCTCAATGACTGGAAGTCTACAGGAACAGTTAGCATGCTAGCTGTTCGTGTTCATCTGACTCTGGGGAAGTAGAGAATTGGCTTCATTGTCAAAATCTCAAACTAAAATTATAGTAATTGGAGCTAATTGCAGGGTTTTTCTGTATTGAAAATTATTAGACTGACCTTCTAAGGGGTAATTTTCAGAATGGAAACACAGTTTCAGTGTCAACTTAAACGAACAAAACCAGACAGAAAACATGCAAAAATTGCATTTTTTTTTTATAATACCATCTGAGAACTAACAATCAAATAAAAGCTAGATAGTCAGGGATAATATTATATATATATTTTTTAAACCGGGCATTCAGGGCACTTGCACATTGATTTTGTAATACTATTTGAGCAGTGGAACACAGAATTAGCCATGGCAAAATGCGTAAAAGTGCAGGAAATCAGTTTTAAATTTGTAAAATTGTCTCTCAGCTCCATACCAAACTGTGTAGAATTGCTGGAAATTAACTTAACTGCAAAATTCTCTCTCAGCTCAATGGATATTACCTATACCATAACCCCACCATGGGGCACTCTTTTCACAACGTAGACATCAGCAAACCACTCCCCCACACAACGCCATCTGCCTGGTACAGTTGAAACCGGGTTTCATCTGTGTAGAGCACTCTTCTCCAGCATGCCAGTGGCCATCGAAGGCAAGCATTTGTCCACTGAAGTCAGTTACGACACCGAACTGCAGTCAGGTCAAGACCCTGTTGAAGATGACGAGCACGTAGATGAGCTTCCCTGAGACGGTTTCTGACAGTTTGTGCAGAAAATCTTCAGTTGGGCAAGCCCAGTTTCATCAGCTGTCCGGATAGCTGGTCTCAGACGATCCCGCAGGTGAAGAAGCCTGATGTGGAGGTCCTGAGCTGGCGTGGTTACACATGGTTTGTGGTTGTGAGGCCGGTTAGATGCACTGCCAAATTCTCTCAACGTTTGAGGCAACGGCTTATGGTAGAGAATTGAACCTTCAATTCTCTGGTAACAACTCTGGTGGACATTCCTGCAGTCAGCATGCCTATTGCACGCTCCCTCAAAACTTGAGATATCTGTGGCATTACGTTGTGACACAACTGCACATTTTTGAGTGGCCTTTTATTGTCTCCAGCACAAGGTGCACCTGTGTAATGATCATGCTGTTTAATCAGATTCTTGATAGGTAACACCTGTCAGGTGGACGGGTTATCTTGGCAAAGGAAAAGTGTTCACCAACAGGGATGTAAACAAATTTGCACAGAAAAGAAAAATACGTGTTTTGTGTGTATGTAACTCTTTGATCTTTTATTTCAGCTCATGAAACATGGAATCACTTTACATGTTGCGTTTATATTTTTGTTCAGTATCATTTTCCACATGAAGTAGAGGACCATAATAGCGTTCATGTCAGTAGTTAAACCCGGAAGAGAAGTACTCTGCCATCAATCACAACGTTTTGGATGCAGTGGCAAATAAACATCCTCATTTTGTGAATCATTAAATATATGTTTAAAAATGTGATCTTGACAGACACAAAACAACGCACGTCCCATTATTGAATGTAAACTCATTATTTGACAACTGACAATATAGCCATGTTACCGATCAAGCCTAACGTCACACCGTGGCACAACATTCATGCAGCCGTCACAACTGAATATTATTCATCTGATACATGTCACGTCGCATCACTCGATGCACTTGATGACAACATCAGCAATTGCATCAAAATGTATCATCAGTGGTGAGGTGGCAAATTATCACAACACCACATAACACACAGAGTGAAACTGCGTGAAAGCTATAGAGAGATTGCTAGCTAAAGTTAGCTAGACAGGCATATATATATCTACCTCTTTGACTGGGGGGAATTTCTTCTTGCATTCCATGGACAGGGACCGCAGATCCGTCTGCATGTTCTCGAGTAATTTCTTCACCGCTTCGGGGGTACTGGTCGACATTTTGGATGATGTATTCGATCTAAATATCAAAAGCTTTAAATAATAAGGAATGCAAATGCAGTCCTATGATACTGGTCCCCGGCCTACTTATTCAGCTCCTTCGAAAAAAGAAAAACGCTGTGGACCTCCGCACAAGCGTCCATTGAACAATATTCCAGTGTTCTGCCTTGTCCTATCCGTCTGTATGTATAATCGAAGCGATGACACGGCATAAGTTTATCTTCAACAAAAAGCCTAGACGTTAGTGTGATAGATTATCATCATTAGCACAATTCTAGCTACTAGTGCCATTTATATGGTTAATATGTCTCCGTTTCAGCCTTAGGTTTCACGGCTCCAGCCGTCACCATTGCAAGCACCGTTTCGATCCCACAATGCTTTGGTAGACAGTGACACGTCACTTGTACTTCCGTAAACATGACCGGCTTCCAGCAAAATGATTACAGTGTCCCCTAGTGGAGTATTGCAAACAAATTGATGGGACGTCCAACTCTGAAGTCACCACATTGAAGTTTAAATGAAAATGGTAAGGTTAGGATTAATGTTATGGTAGATTTTATGGTTAGGGTTTAGGTATATGGACGTCCCAAGAATCTAGGGGAGCACTAACCTTTCTGTAGAGCAATGGACAGGTAACTGCCAAAATAATGGGAACACTTGAGTAAATGCGCGATACAAATTATGTTGAAAGCAGGTGCTTCCACACAGGCGTGGTTCATTAGTTAATTAAGCAATTAACGTCCATCACACTTAGGGTCATGTATAAAAACGCTGGTCTGGCCATTATTTTGGCTACCATGGCTATGCCACAATACGATGACAACGCCCCCATCCGCATGGCCTGCGTGCTCACTGAAAGGTTTGATGAGCATGACAATTAGGTAAACCATATGCCATGGCTTTCTCAGTCATTGGATCTCAAACCAACTGAACACTTAAGGTAATGTTCTGGGGAGGTGCCTGAGACGGTATTTTCCATCAGCATCAACAAAACACCAAATAATGGAATTTCTCGTGGAATAATGGTGTCACATCCCTCCAGTAGACTTCCAGACACTTGTAGAATCTATGCCAAGGTGCATTGAAGCTGTTTGAGTTCGTGGTGGGTCAATGCCCTATTAGGACAGTTGGTGTTTCTGTTAATTTGGCAGTTAGCCTAGTAGTTAGTGTTGGGCCAATAACTGAATGGTTGCTAGTTTGAATACTTGAGCAGACAAGGTATAAAATCTGTCGCTGTGCCCTTGAGAAATCCACTTAATCCTAATTTGCTCCAGGGGTACCATAATGCAATGGTTGACCCTGTAAAAACAACACATTTCATTGCACCTATCTGGTGTACACTGAGTGGGGCTACCGACGTTAAGGCGAATCTGAAGTTGGTGCTGGCTAAAGCTAAAACTGGTGAGTATAGAGATATTGTTATCCACGTCGGCACCAACGATGTTAGGATGAAGCAGTCAGAGGTCACCAAGCGCAACATGGCTTCAGCGTGTAAATCAGCTAGAAAGATGTGTCGGCATCGACTAATTGTCTCTGGCCCCCTCCCAGTTAGGGGGAGTGATGAGCTCTACAGCAATCTCACAACTCAATTGCTGGTTGAAAACTGTTTTCTGTCCCTCCCAAAAGATAGAATTTGTAGATAATTGGCCCTCTTTCTGAGACTCACCCACAAACCGGACCAAGCCTGGCCTGTTGAGGAGTGACGGACTACATCCTAACTGGAGGGGTGCGCTCATCTTATCTACGAACATAGACAGGGCTCTAAAAGCTCCACAATGAAATAGGGTGCAGGCCAGCTTAGTGGAGTCTGCCACTAGCACAGTCAGTGCCTAGAGCTAGGTTGGGCAAAACTAAACATGGCAGTGTTCCCCTTAGCAATCTCACTAGAATAAAGACCTCCTCCATTCCTGCCATTATTGAAAGAGATCGTGATATCTCACATCTCAAAATAGGGATACTTAATATTAGATCCCTCACTTCAAAGGCAGTTATAGTCAATGAACTAATCACTGATTGTAATCTTGATGTGATTGGCCTGACTGAAACATGGCTTAAGCCTGAATTTACTGTGTTAAATGAGGCCTCACTTCCTGGTTACACTAGTGACCATATCCCCCGTGCATCCCGCGGAGGTGTTGCTAACGTTTACGATAGCAAATTTCAATTTACAAAAAAAAGTAACGTTTTTGTCTTTTGAGCTTCTAGTCATGAAATCTATGCAGCCTACCCAATCACTTTTTATAGCTACTGTTTACAGGCCTCCTGGGCCATATACAGCGTTCCTCACCGAGTTCCCTGAATTCCTATCGGACCTTGTAGTCATAGCAGATAATATTCACATTTTTGGTGACTTTAATATTCACATGGAAAAGTCCACAGACCCACTCCGAAAGGCTTTCGGAGCCATCATCGACTCAGTGGGTTTTATCCAACATGTCTCTGGACCTACTCACTGCCACAGTCATACTCTGGACCTAGTTTTGTCCCATGGAATAAATGTTGTGGATCTTAATGTTTTTCCTCATAACCCTGGACTATCGGACCACCATTTTATTACGTTTGCAATTGCAACAAATAATCTGCTCAGACCCCAACCAAGGAGCATCAAAAGTCGTGCTATAAATTCTCAGACAACCCAAAGATTCCTCGATGCCCTTCCAGATGCCTACCCAAGGACGTCAGAGGACAAACATCAGTTAACCACCTAACTGAGGAACTCAATTTAACCTTGCGCAATACCCTAGATGCAGTTGCACCCCTAAAAACATTTGTCATAAACTAGCGCCCTGGTATACAGAAAATACCCGAGCTCTGAAGCAAGCCAGAAAATTGGAACGGAAATGGCGCCACACCAAACTGGAAGTCTTCCGACTAGCTTGGAAAGACAGTACCGTGCAGTATCGAAGAGCCCTCACTGCTGCTCGATCATCCTATTTCTCCAACTTAATTGAGGAAAATAAGAACAATTTCCCCCCCCAAAAAAATTGATACTGTCGCAAAGCTAACTAAAAAGCAACATTCCCCAAGAGAGGATGGCTTTCACTTCAGCAGTAATAAATTCATGAACTTTGAGGAAAAGATCATGATAATTAGAAAGCAAATTACGGACTCCTCTTTAAATCTGCGTATTCTTCCAAAGCTCAGATGTCCTGAGTCTGCACAACTCTGCCAGGACCTAGGATCAAGGGAGACACTCAAGTGTTTTAGTACTATCTCTTGACACAATGATGAAAATAATCATGGCCTCTAAACCTTCAAGCTGCATACTGGACTCTATTCCAACTAAACTACTGAAAGAGCTGCTTCCTGTGCTTGGCCCTCCTATGTTGAACATAATAAACGGCTCTCCGGATGTGTACCAAACTCACTAGAAGTGGCAGTAATAAAGCCTCTCTTGAAAAGCCAAACCTTGACCCAGAAAATATAAAAAACTATCGGCCTATATCGAATCTTCCATTCCTCTCAATTTTTTTTGAAAAAGCTATTGCGCAGCAACTCACTGCCTTCCTGAAGACAGACAATGTATACGAAATGCTTCAGTCTGGTTTTAGACCCCATCATAGCACTGAGACTGCACTTGTGAAGGTGGTAAATGACCTTTTAATGGCGTCAGACCGAGGCTCTGCATCTGTCCTTGTGCTCCTAGACCTTAGTGCTGCTTTTGATACCATCGATCACCACAGTCTTTTGGAGAGATTGGAAACCCAAATTGGTCTACACGGACAAGTTCTGGCCTGGTTTAGTTCTTATCTGTCGGAAAGATATCAATTTGTCTCTGTGAATGGTTTGTCCTCTGACAAATCAATTGTACATTTCGGTGTTCCTCAAGGTTCCGTTTTAGGACCACTATTGTTTTCACTATATATTTTACCTCTTGGATGTCATTCGAAAACATAATGTTAACTTTCACTGCTATGCGGATGACACACAGCTGTACATTTCAATGAAACATGGTGAAGCCCCAAAATTGCCCTCGCTAGAAGCCTGTGATTCAGACATAAGGAAGTGGATGGCTGAAAACGTTCTACTTTTAAACTCGGACAAAACAGAGATGCTTGTTCTAGGTCTCAAGAAACAAAGCGATCTTCTGTTGAATCTGACAATTAATCTTGATGGTTGTACATTCGTCTCAAATAAAACCGTGAAGGACCTCGGCGTTACTCTGGACACTGATCTCTCTCTTGACGAACATATCAAGACTGTTTCAAGGACAGCTTTTTTCCATCTACGTAACATTGCAAAAATCATTAACTTTCTGTCCAGAAATTATGCAGAAAAATTCATCCATGCTTTTGTTACTTCTGGGTTAGACTACTGCAATGCTCTACTTTCCGGCTACCCGGATAAAGCACTAAATAAACTCCAGTTAGTGCTAAATACGGCTGCTAGAATCCTGACTAGAACTCCAAAATTTGATCATATTACTCCAGTGCTAGCCTCCCTACACCGGCTTCCTGTTAAGGCAAGGGCTGATTTCAAGGTTTTACTGCTAACCTACAAAGCATTACATGGGCTTGCTCCTACCTATCTTTCCGATTTGGTCCTGCCGTACATACCTACATGTACGCTACGGTCACAAGATGTAGGCCTCCTAATTGTACCTAGAATTTCTAAGCAAACAGCTGGAGGCAGGGCTTTCTCCTATAGAGCTCCATTTTTATGAAATGGTCTGCCTACCCATGTGAGAGATGCAGACTCTGTCTCAATCGTTAAGTCTTTATTGAAGACTCATCTCTTCAGTAGGTCATATGATTGAGTGTAGTCTGGCCCAGGGGTGTGAAGGTGAACGGAAAGGCTCTGGAGCAACGAACCGCCCTGTCTCTGCCTGGCCGGTTCCCCTCTCTCCATTGGGATTCTCTGCATCTAACCCTATTACAGGGGCTGAGTCACTGGCTTATTGGTGCCATCCCTAGGAGGGGTGCATCACTTGAGTGGGTTGAGTTGCTGTTGAGTCGCTGACATGCTCTTCCTGTCTGGGTTGGCGCCCCCGCCCCCCCCTTGGGTTGTGCCGTGGCGGAGATCTTTGTGGGCTATACTCGGCCTTGTCTCAAGAATAGTAAGTTGATGGTTGAAGATATCCCTCTATTGGTGTGGTGGCTGTGCTTTGGCAAAGTGGGTGGGGTTATAGCCTGCCTGTTTGGCCCTGTCTGGGGGTATCATCGGATGGGGCCACAGTGTCTCCTGACCCCTCCTGTGTCAGCCTCCAGTATTTATACTGCAGTAGTTTGTGTCGGGGGCTAGGGTCAGTCTGTTATATCTGGAGTACTTCTCCTGTCTTATCCGGTGTCCTGTGTGAATTTAAGTATGCTCTCTCTAATTCTCTCTCTTTCTTTCTTTCTCTCTCGGAGGACCTGAGCCCTAGGACCATGCCTCAGGACTACCTGGCATGATGACTCCTTGTTGGCCCCAGTCCACCTGGCCGTGCTGCTGCTCCAGTTTCAACTGTTCTGCCTGCGGCTATGGAACCCTGACCTGTTCACCGGACGTGCTACCTGTCCCAGACCTGCTGTTTTCAACTCTCTAGAGACAGCAGGAGCAGTAGAGATACTCTTAATGATCGGCTATGAAAAGCCAACTGACATTTACTCCTGATTATTATTATCTAAATATGTTACATTCGATTTTTTGTATGAAAAAATAAAGGAATACAGCACACACATACCTCAATAGATTGATTTCTGTTGGTTATTGATGTACTCTGATGTTGATACTGTTACCATTTTCCGGCCATTAGAATGCATGAATGCATTCCCTCTCTCCCTCTCTCTTGCTGGGTTTTGGATGGAACAGTTTTCAAATATCTCTTGTTGGGGGGAAAAAAATGACTTGATGACATTTATTTTTAAACTTTTAATACAAATATTTGTGTTTTACAATGTCAGTTGTAATGATGCATGTGAACGGTGTTCAGCTTTGCGCTTGACTAGACATGGCCTTAGCAACACTGACAAACACATACTGGAGGTGTAAGAGCTTATACTGTTCAAAGTTGTTATTGTTCGCTAAGGAGAAGCAGATGATGAAATAATAAATTAATGAATCGACAATACAAGCAAATAACAAAGACTATCTAGCATTGTGTGGTTGAACATAAGGTATGAAACTCAGGTAAGAAACTCAAGTTCTGGTCTGTCACCTCTAAACTGCTCACTATGGCGGTATACTGTTGTACGGCACAATGATTTCCAATGAACATGTTGTACACATTTTTTGGGGGAACACAATCCATACTTCACTAGTTTTTAAACCATGTTTATCATGTGCTTTATCACATATTGGACATGGTATACAGCTTAAAAATATATATGATTCTAAACCTTTTTTTTTTTTTTTAAGAATCAAGTCAAGGATGAGAACAATGCAAATATCAATGTATTACATTTCAGAATAAAAACTGACATAAGACTATGATTAAAATGCTAATACACAATGATTATATCTCCAAGTAAGCTTTTGAATCAAATGCAATGCATTTACAGTAAGTCTGACAACCCCAGGCTAGCATAGCCTACTATTCAGTCTCCTACAGGTTACTACAATAGAAACAGAGACACTTGCACTTCAGGTGGGCTTCAGATTTCTTTTTGACACAAGTTTTGTGACATAAATCTGGATATTAAACTGTACAGGTAGTGTACATTTCAGCACATGCACATAACATATTTGAATCTGAAGTCACAGTGTTCGTATGTGAACTTGTTAAAGGTCCAATGCAGTCATTTTTATAACAATATCAAGTCCTTTCAAGGTAGCAATGAACTACCATACAATGATTGTTTTCAATTAAGATGTTCAAAAAGAAACAAAAATAGCTTCTTAGCAAAGAGCAATTTTTCAAGCAATACTTTTTCTTGGACTGTCTGGGAGTGGTCTGAGCGGGGAGAGGAAAACTGAAAACTAGCTGTTATTGGCAGAGTGGTTTGGAACTCTTTCATATTGGTCTATTAACTAGACTGGCGATGTCGACAAAACAGGCTGAAATTCTAGGTGGTCTTTCAAACAGCTCTTACACTAAAAAGGCATAAGCATTTTCACAATTTCACAGTATTATTCCAACCTCATAGTGTGGAAATGTATATAAAACACAGAGAATCTAGTTTTTCACTGCACTGGGCATTTAAATGATGTATTACTTATTGTAACCACAATGACATGAGGCTTTTAGTTGGCATATGCCTATCTGATTCCTCCATTTGTCCTGTAAAAATGTTGTCAGTTAAGGTTTAGCACATTCAGGTAAATTAACAAACATATTGATTAGAATGATGTATTACATTCAACTCATATGACTGCAGCGAATTCGACATAATGCACTAAAAGAATACTTAATCATAACAAATTGTGTACACATATGCCGAGATGTCCATGAAAAAAGGAAAATAAAAGATGCTTCCTTAGAAAGCAGGTGTAATCATCAGACAAACATTCTCAAGTCTCAACCACAATGGACATATAACAAATCACTGAATCACACCATTTCAATGTCTGCTCAACTTTAGCCATTGGTGAAAGAAATCAGCAAATCACAGCTAAAGTTCCTGGTTGATAAGGCAACAGTGGGAGAGAGAAGTGGAGAGAGCGACTCTCCCATGGATGGAAGTGTAGATGGCGGAGAGCCAGTAGCATTGAGTGTGTAAACATGAGAGTGTACACGATTTAACAACAGGACAGCATCTGAAGCAGTAGTCTGTACTGTCTCTGAGAGACCTTGCAGGAGAGAAAGAGCTAAGGCACAGCAGCACCAGTGTCCCTGCATCCGTGCTCATTTGGCCGCAGTTGTGCAGTTATGAGGTATCGTTGAGGAGAGGTCTGGGACGGGGCCGAGACAGAGGCCATGTCAAAGGAATGGACATGGGACCTCAGAAGGTCTGGGTCCACATTCCCAGCTCTAGCAGTTGGACTCCTTCTCGTTGACGGGGAAGTAGCCTTCCTTGGTGGGAGGGTGTCTCTGACGGAGGCTGTCCCCATCGCCAGGAAAGATGGCCAGCAGCTTCTCCTGCTCCTTCTTGGTTTTAGGTAAGTCAGTGGACGGTGTGGTCAGGATTGTAAAGCGCTACAGAACAACAGAGGAAATAGACAACAACTATTATAGATGCTTTATTGTCACATACACCGGAAAGGTGCAGGACATGATTGGTTTGTTATATTGGTTTGTATTGATTTCTAAGTTACAGTAGCTTAAGCCATGACATGAGACAATAGCAAACAGAGGGGAAAGTCAGTGGGGTTAAAGGGTGAAACAGTGGGTGGTGTGTGTGACTTACCTCTTTCAGGGTGCCTTCCACAGAACACATTTTGATGACCACCCAGAGGGGAACACAGAGCATGGAGGACAGGGCCAGGAGCCAGCCCAGGCAGTAGCCCCACCAAGGGTACACATACTCATTGTTGTACTTCAGAGGGGTGTACTTGATCAGGGAGAAGGCAAAGGTACCCTGCAGAGGCAAATAAATGCAATCAGTTGTGTCTCTTTGACAGTCACTGGTTGCTACGTCCTAGGTAGAGTCAAAAACATTTTTTTTGCGTTGATTTAAAAACAACAACACTGACTTGCTTTCATTTGGGTCTTATCCTCCTTTTGAACCTTTCCCACTTTCTACAAAATCTCTGTGAATTTGATTAGCCTAGCTGTGCAATGTCAGATGCTTTTTCAATAGTAACCACCAGTGGGCACCCCTCAGTCAAGAGACATAACAGGGTTTAGTTCAGAAAAAAAATACTCACTAAGCAGGTAGCAGGAGTGAAGAACATCCAGCAGTATTTGATAATAGGTCCGGGACGGTAGCCAATCATGTCCTCAATGTTGTCATAGAAACGGTCAGCACCTACAGGAACAGCAGGGAAAGAGAAGAAGAATGAGGCAGGAGTCCGCAGCGGACAGATACTCATTCAAGTTTCAAGTTTTATTAGTCTTATGTACGGGATACACATGGTATACACTGAGTATACCAAACATTACACCTTACTAATATTGAGTTGCACCCCCCGCACTTTTACCCTCAGAACAGCCTCAATTCGTCAGGGCATGGACTCTACAAGGTGTTGAAAGCGTTCCACAGGGATGCTGGTCCATGTTAACTCAGTTGTGTCAAGTTGGCTGGATGTTCTTTGGTGGTGGTCCATTCTTGATGCACACAGGAAACTCCTGAGCATGAAAAACCCAGCAGTGTTCCAGTTCTTGACACAAACCAATACGCCTGGCACATACTACCATAACCCGTTCAAAGGCACTTATTAAATATGTTGTCTGCACCCATTCACCCTCTGAGTGGCCAACAAACACAATCCATGTCTCAATTGTCTCAAGGCTTAAAAATCCTTCTTAAATCTACACTGATTGAAGTGGATTTAACAAGTGACATAAATAAGAGATCATAGTGTAACAGTATAACTTTACGTCGTCCCCTCGCCCCGACACGGGCGCGAACCAGGGAACCTCTGCACACATCAACAACGGTTGCCCACGAAGCATCGTTAACCATCACTCCACAAAGGCCACGGCTCTTGCAGAGCAAGGGGAAACCCTACTTAAAGTCTCAGAGCAAGTGACGTAACTGATTGAAATGCTACTAGCGCGTACCCGCTAACTAGCTAGCCATTTCACATCCGTTACACTAGCATTCACCTGGATTCACCTAGTCAGTCTGTCATGGAAAGAGCAGGCGTTCCTAATGTTCTGTATACTCAGTGTACGCATCCAACGAAATGCTTACTTGCAGGTTCCTTCGACATCGCAATAAGAAATAAGATAAGAATACGAACATAAAGGAAATTGTTCAGTAGAATCGAATTTTTAAAAATGGTATAATACAGGTAGGCACAATTTATAGTCCAATATTTACACATGTTTAAGGGAAGTGGGAATTTGGGTGCAAGGGTTTATATTGTGTAGTAATCACAATAGAAGTCTTGTAGCAACAGTTGTGATGTGTGTAGAATTAATTTATATATATGTGTGTGTGTGTGTGTGTGTGTGTGTGTGTGTGTGTGTGTGTGTGTGTGTGTGTGTGTGTGTGTGTGTGTGTGTGTGTGTGTGTGTGTATGTTTGTGTGTGTGTGTGCATGTTTGTGGATGTGTGTATGTCTGTGTGGGTGTGTGCGTGAGTGAGTGCATGCACTGTAAACCCCAAGGCATTTTTTACTCAAATACTTCTAGTAAGTTGAACCACAAGTAAATGAAAAGTCATTATTACTTAAAATGCTTATGTGGTACTGACTCAAAACTAAATAAGTCACATCAACTCAATTTAAAGTTATGATAACAAATGTAGTTTTTTTCCCCAGCATGCTCTGCTGCAGGTAATTAAAACGTATATTTTTTTATATCTGTGTTTGTCACGCCCTGGCCTTAGTATTCTTTGTTTTCTTTATTATTTTAGTTAGGTCAGGGTGTGACATGGGGAATGTTTATGTTTTGTTGGTTTTGGGTGTTTATATGGTAAAGGGGTTATGGGGTGTAGTATATGGGTTTGTGTTGAGTGTAGATGTCTAGCGTTGTCTATGTATGTTTAGTTATCTAGGAGAGTCTATGGTTACCTGAATGAGTTCCCAATTAGAGACAGCTGATTTCGGTTGTCTCTGATTGGGAGCCTTATTTAGGGTAGCCATAGGCTCTCATTGGTTGTGAGTAATTGTCTATGTAGAACGTTTGTAGCCTGTATGTATGTGCACAACGTTTGTAGCTTCACGGTCGTTTTGTTGTTTTGTTCGTTTTGTTAAAGTGTTTCGTGTTTATTTTTGTCATCTTTTAAAATAAAAGAAGATGGCTTATTTTCCAACTGCTGCGTTTTGGTCCGTCAATCCCCCACACGATCGTGACAGAATTACTCACCATAGGACCAAGCGGCATGGAAGGCGGCAACAGGACCTACCTACACAGGATTTCTGGAGTTGGGAGGACGAATTGGAAGGAAATGGACCTTGGGATCAACCTGGAGAATATCGCCTCCCTCGTGAAGAGCTGGAGGCAGCGAAAGCCGAGAGGAGGCGATATGAGGAGGCAGCACGGAGACAAGGCTGGAAACCCGTGAGTACAACCCAAAAATTTCTTGGGGGGGGCCTTAAAGGGAGTGTGGCGAAGTCAGGTAGGAAACCTGCGCCTACTCCTTGTACTTACCGTGGAGAGCGAGAGTACGGGCAGACACCGTGTTACGCAGTAGAGCGCACGGTGTCTCCTGTACGCGTGCATAGCCCGGTTCGGTACATTTCAGCTCCACGTATCGGCCGGGCTAGACTGAGCGTTGAGCCGTATGTCATGAAGCCGGCCCAACGCATCTGGTCACCAGTGCGTCTCCTCGGGCCGGCGTACATGGCACCAGCCTTACGCATGGTGTCCCCGGTTCGCCTACATAGGCCGGTGCGGGTCATTCCACCTCCCCGCACTGGTCAGGCGACGGGGAGCATACAACCAGGTAAGGTTGGGCAGGCTCGGCGTTCAAGGGAGCCAGTACGCCTGCACGGTCCGGTATTTCCGGCGCCACCTCCCCGCCCCAATCCAGTACCACCAGTGCCTCCTCCACGCACTAGCTATATGGTGCGTGTCTCCAGCCCTTTACCACCAGTGTCTAAACCACGCACCAAGCCTCCTGTGTGTCCCCAGAGTCCTGTGCGTCCTGTTGCTGCTCCCCGCACTAGCCCTGAGATGCGTGTCCCCAGCCCGGTGCCACCAGTCCCGGCACCACGCACCAGGCCTACAGTGCGCCTCAGCCGGCAGGAGTCTGCCGTCTGCAACAGCGATGACTGAACTGCTCGTCTCCCCAGCGCCATCTGAGCCATCCGTCTCCCCAGCGCCATCTGAGCCATCCGTCTGCAATGAGCCTGCAAAGCCGCCCGTCTGCCATGAGCCTGCAAAGCCGCCCGTCTGCCATGAGCCCACTGAGCCGTCCGCCAGACAGGAGCCGCTAGAGCCGTCCGCCAGACAGGAGCCGCTAGAGCCGTCCGCCAGACAGGAGCCGCTAGAGCCGTCCGCCAGACAGGAGCCGCTAGAGCCGCCAGCCAGACAGGAGCCGCTAGAGCCGCCAGCCAGACAGGAGCCGCTAGAGCCGTCCGTCAGACAGGATCTGCCAGAGCCGCCAACCAGACAGGATCTGCCAGAGCCGCCAACCAGACAGGATCTGCCAGAGCCGCCAACCAGACAGGATCTGCCAGAGCCGCCAACCAGACAGGATCTGCCAGATCAGTCAGCCAGCCATGAGCAGCCAGATCCGTCAGCCAGCCATGAGCAGCCAGATCCGTCAGCTAGCCATGAGCAGCCAGATCCGTCAGCTAGCCATGAGCAGCCAGATCCGTCAGCTAGCCATGAGCAGCCAGATCCGTCAGCTAGCCATGAGCAGCCAGATCCGTCAGCCAGCCATGAGCAGCCAGATCAGTCAGCCAGCCATGAGCAGCCAGATCAGTCAGCCAGCCATGAGCAGCCAGATCTGTCAGCCAGCCATGGGCCGTCCCTCAGTCCGGAGCTGCAGTCCCTCAGTCCGGAGCTGCAGTCCCTCAGTCCGGAGCTGCAGTACCTCAGTCCGGAGCTGCCATTCCTCAGTCCGGAGCTGCCATTCCTCAGTCCGGAGCTGCCATTCCTCAGTCCGGAGCTGCCATTCCTCAGTCCGGAGCTGCCATTCCTCAGTCCGGAGCTGCCCCTTACCCTGGTGCTGCCCCTTACCCTGGTGCTGCCCCTTACCCTGGTGCTGCCCCTTACCCTGGTGCTGCCCCTTACCCTGGTGCTGCCCCTTACCCTGGTACTGCCCCTGACCCTGGTACTGCCCCTTACCCTGGTACTGGCCCTTAGTCCGGAGCTGTCCCTTAGTCCGGAACGCCCCCTTAATGCAATGGGATTAATGTGGAGAGGGGTCATTTTGAAGAAGCTAAGGAGGTGGTTAGGGACTGTGGTGAAGTGGGGACCACGACCAGAGCCGGAGCCGCCACCGTGGAGGGAAGCCCACCCAGACCCTCCCCTAGACTGTGTATGGTGCGCCCGGAGTTCGCGCCTCAAGGGGGGGATTATGTCACGCCCTGGCCTTAGTATTCTTTGTTTTCTTTATTATTTTAGTTAGGTCAGGGTGTGACATGGGGAATGTTTATGTTTTGTTGGTTTTGGGTGTTTATATGGTAAAGGGGTTATGGGGTGTAGTATATGGGTTTGTGTTGAGTGTAGATGTCTAGCGTTGTCTATGTATGTTTAGTTATCTAGGAGAGTCTATGGTTACCTGAATGAGTTCCCAATTAGAGACAGCTGATTTCGGTTGTCTCTGATTGGGAGCCTTATTTAGGGTAGCCATAGGCTCTCATTGGTTGTGAGTAATTGTCTATGTAGAACGTTTGTAGCCTGTATGTATGTGCACAACGTTTGTAGCTTCACGGTCGTTTTTGTTGTTTTGTTCGTTTTGTTAAAGTGTTTCGTGTTTATTTTTGTCATCTTTTAAAATAAAAGAAGATGGCTTATTTTCCAACTGCTGCGTTTTGGTCCGTCAATCCCCCACACGATCGTGACAGTGTTTTTGCTTGTGCATTGAATGATTCTAAACGAATAATTCGAAAGTAACCCAATCATTTAGCTAGATTGTCTTGTACCTTTTACTGAAATGGTTGTTCCAGTTTTGGCCTAGGTAGTCTCCGTCCACTGTTCCTAACACTGGCAGTCATTATGAATGCAGATTGTGGGTGACAAAAAAATAAAAACGGTTAGATATCCTAAATCTGTCTGGATTCCAATAGGAATTATACATCATTTTGCAAGTAATGTGGATTGCAAAATTCTGGTACATTATCCAGAAATTACAGTTGGAAGATTCCTGGAAGTCCTTCAACCAGGATTTTTTTGAAAATCTGGGAATTTTCGGAAAAGTTACTGAAATTTTGCAACCCCACTTGCAGGCCTGATGTGGCCTGTAAACCATGAGTTTCAGGCCACTGTATTAGGGTAAAGCTAGACCTCAATATAAGGCCTTATGAGACACTGTATGTAATGTACACTGAGTATACCAAACATTAGGAGCACCTTCCTAGTATTGAGTTGCAAAAAGCAGGTGTTCTTAATGTTTAGTATGTTTGCATGTATTGTTATAAAGAGTTTAATTATAATGATAATGTAACGACCCGGTATTGTGTTCTGTGTTTGTGGGTGTGTTATGGTTCTCATGGCTACTAGCAGGGGTTAAATATGTCAGGACAGATGGAAAGGTTGGGGGGGTATGATGGGTAATCCCGCGGGATTTGGAAATGCATAAAGAGGGATGAGTGTCTCATATCTCTCTCTTCTGTTCGGGCCTTGATCTGTTCCTATTAGAGTGACCTTAACTCGACATGTATAATTGTGTACGTTCGGCATTAGCGGCGTGGGCTGTGGCCTGAACAATAGCCCAGTTTAGGAATAAACCTGTGTTCTGACCTGTACACCTGGAGTCCGTCTCTTTTCTCTTTAATGACCCAGCCGGGTCATTACAATAATATTTGCCTAGGAACTCACTTGGTGGAGGCCACCGGTCTGAAAATAAACTAATTCTGCAACTATATCTCTGTCACTAACAAATGCAGTTATGGGTGATAACTGTACAATTCACTCAAAGGCAATGCACCCTGGGAAATGATATTGGAGGTATGGCTTAGGTGGGGCGCTGCTCAACATTTTCAAACTGGCACAACTCAAATCTTGACCCCCTACAGGGTCACAGTGACTATCGGTTTGAGTAATGGCTACAAAATCACGTTAAGTAACTGTACCGAGATATATGGAGTGCAACAGGTTTCCTCCAAGGTTTTGAGTAACGACAGCACATTAAAGTTTACAGTGTGTGCGCTAAGGTGCAGAGAATCAAAGCAGGTGGTCAGTCCAGTTCAAGTGTTCAGCAGTTTGATGGACAGTAGATAGAAAGGGTCTCTGAGCCTGTTTATCAGACCTCATGCTCCGATATCGTCTGCCTGATGGTAAGGGACAGAACAGCTCGTGGTTGGGGTGTGTGGTGTCCTTGATGCGGGCACCGTTTCGGTACACAATACTAATTTGTAACAGCTAACTGTTCGCTAAAAGTAGTATCAATCTCATAAAAATATTTATAATTCAAAGCGGTCTAATAATATCACATTCAGCCAGTTGTTCCTCTCCCAGAAGCCCTTTCACTTCCATTAACAGCAGACTACTGCTGGAGGGCAGAGGATGGCTCAATGAAAATACCCCCTTTGTCATGTTAATGTGCCCCTCAATGCATTCCCACATAACTTGGCTAAACACTCACCATAAATCCAAGCAATGCAAACAGTCTCAAAGACAGCCACAAAGAGCAGGCACGTCCCACTGGCAGCATAGTAGTCAAAGAGTTGGAAGACGTACATGCCTCCCTGGAGAGAGAAATGTGTTGCGTTACGGCAGGGCAGCTAGGGACACTTTTTCTATTTCATCGTCCCATGCCACCTCCAAGACCACATGTAGAACAACATGTAAACAATGTGTTACGCCTCGATCACGCCGACAGCGTCGTTGCGTTTTGGTACACCAGAAGTACATTCATTTCCAATGGAACTCTGCGTTTGCCTTGCAGCATTGCATTGCAGAGGCAGTTGCGGTGTGATTTATCAAACATACTCGTCAAACTGTTTGCGCAGACGGACGCCTTGACAGAAATGGTAGCAGAAGGTGAATGTTGAACTTTTGCTGCACACATATCCAGATGATTGCTGCGTACCATTTTGCGCAACAACACTGTTGGTGTGATTGAGGCCTTAGAGAGGCTAAACATCATGCACAGAATAAAGGTTCCCGATTTCAGTAACCTGCATTATGTGGCTATTTTTCTTAGCAACTTTCAGTTCACGTGACAATGTGACATTCTCCATCTGTAGTTCAGTTGGTAGTGCATGGCAATGGAATGCCAAGGCAGTGGGTACGATTCCCATCGTCCACCCATATGTAAAATGTATGCACAAATGACTGTCACTTTGGATAAAATATTCTGCTAAATGGCGTATGTTACAAGAAACAAAGCCATAAATGAAAACCTTTGGGATTTCATTCTTGCTGCATATTCCAACTCCTCCTGAGACACCCGTGGAGAGTTGGGGTCAGAGCCAGGGTCAGCCATTTTACCAGCGCCCATGAACCAATCGGGGTCCTGGGTGGCATTTTAGGCTGTGACCTACCTCTGTCAGCATGATGAGACCCATGAGGAAGGAGACAACGGCCACTGCCAAGATGAAGAGCTCTCTGCGGTTCTTACGACGAAATGTTTTAGGGTACATGTCCACCATGGCCGTCACCAGACTCTCCACACACACAAACTACAGCAGTGGAGAGAACAGAGGGGATACTGTGTCACTGATTTAAAAAACACCACCGTGGACATTGTTAGAGCAGTGTTTACAAGCATATTGTGTGTGTGTGTGTCAGAAAGAGAGTTAGTGAGTAAGAGAGAGAGAGAGAGTAAGAGAAAACGAGAGTGAGCAAGAGCGAGAGAGGAGACAGAGTGCTACTCTAGCCTCACCTGGCTGTCCAGACCCAAAAAGACGATCATGATGAAGAAGAAACAGGCCCAGAGAGGAGAGAAGGGCATCATAGACACTGCACGGGGGTAGGCTATGAAGGCCAGACCAGGACCTGGTACAGAAAGGGTTAATACAGGTTTATAACAGGTCATTACAGAATTGTCATCAAGGGAGCAGGACTTTGGATCCACATTGCAACAATGACCTTCACCCGATTGTATTGTGAAACTACTAGGTTATCTTTGGATTCTCTGAACATTGAAAGTTAACTTTAAAGATGAACATGTCATTATCATGGAAAAGCCATTACAGCACAGGTTAACAAAGTGTTTTTCTCTTGAACATTGTGGGAAATGTACTGTACAGTCAATAGCTTCTGAAGTGGTGTGCAGCGTTTCTACTAATTCACATACCAAAACGTATTGCTCAAATTTACGTAAGTACGTCAAATAAAATACACGTTGCGTTATGAAAAATGATGACCATTTCCCCAATGATGAACTGTCAAGAAAAGTCTGTGTGTGTCTGTTAAAAATGACTACCAACCAGATTCTGCCACCTCTGAGATGGGCACGTTCTGCTCGTAAGACATGAAGCCCAGGATGGAGAAGATGGCAAAGCCTGCCACAAAGCTGGTCCCACTGTTCAGGAAGCATAGCGCCAAGCAATCTCTGTAACCCCAGAGAGGCAGTCATCAGCCAGGCATAGATACCAGCCATAACAGATATACTGTATGTATGTCACAGTAAGAATTAACAACTTCAAAGATAAATCAATACCATATTGTGAAACAGATACTGTACAAAATACAGATAAAGATACAGAACAAATGCTTCTGACCACCTGTTATTACCTTACTAGGTTATTATTAGGGTGTAAAACAGAACAAATCATGTATCAGTCTTAGATGGTTATGCCATGGATCATTTAGCTATTTGATTTAGAATATTAGAATCCCTGTAGGTATGCCCCAAAAATATTTACAAATTACTTGATACCATTTTTTATTTAATTGAAATGCATTGAATAGCACATTTATAAATGGCAAAATGTACAGTAAAAAAATAAATCACAAGGAATAAGGTTTTGAAGTGGGGGCGGGACGCAAAAATATACTTACATACACTACTGGTCAAAGGTTTTAGAACATCTACTCTATCAAGGGTTTTTCTTTATTTTTACTATTTCAGGAACTCATTCAATACTGTTGGAAAAGCATTCCAGGTGAAGCTGGTTGAGAGAATGCCAAGAGTGGTCAAAGCTGTCATCAAGGCAAAGCGTGGCTATATGAAGAATAATCTCAAATATAAAGTATATATTGATTTGTTTAACACTTTTTTAGTTACTACATGATTCCAAATGTGTTATTTCATAGTGTTGATGTCTTCACTATTATTCTACAATGTAATAAATAGTACAAATAAAGAAAAACCCTTGAATGAGTAGGTGTCATAAAACTTGTGACCGGTAGTGTACTTCTATAATTTTTTAAAACCGGTACCAAGTTACCTTCAGGCGAGTCACATGACACTTGTAGTAGAACAACAAGAACAAAACAGGTTTGTTTTCCTGAGAGTCTAGTGGGGTCATGTTAGTTTGTAGCCCAAACGGTTTGGATGCTACAGACAGAAGTTGGCACATAGTGTACTGTACCAACTTCAGATGAGTCCCGTGGGGCTTGTGGGGGTCATAGAGCAAAACGGAGAACACCATCGTGTCCGTTTGGACGCTACAGACGTTTTCGTGAGAAGACCAATTTTCGGGATGTCTCCTGGTCTAACAAATAGCATTGTAGCTCTGTCAATTTCCACCAAAGATTCGGAAGGCCGACATAGGTGGATGAGGTGGATTGAGACGCAGCTGATATCGCTAGCTTAAATAAACAGATTTTTATGGGGATTTTTTTATTATATTAATTAGATTCACGCATGGGTGTGTCAATCAACTCTAGGGTGTTTAAGATAGAGATACATCTGCTTATTGTTGGGTGTTAGTCATTTCTGACTAGGGTAATTAGGTGTAGGTGTAAGCATGTGTTCTGAGGTGAGCCCTGACCTGTAGCAGTTGTTATTGTACTTGTTGTAGCTTCCCAGAGCAGTCAGACACCCCAGACAGATGGCATAGGAGAAGAATATCTGAGTCCCTGCATCCATCCATACCTAGAAAGACGAGGGAGAAACCATACCAATGCCTTTTCATTTGCTGGCAGAAACCATGGCCTTGCTCCTGGCTAATACCTTTATTTCTCTGAAGCACGTCACTTTAGTAAAAGACAGCTATAAACCCCTTCCGGTGAGACATTTGGTGTGTACATATGACCTACACCTTCCTCATTCTGTGGTAAAACCTGTCACCCCATTTCTCGTCACTTATGTGACCACCCACCATGGCCACCCCCAGTATGCTGGCTCTCCATCGCTGTGGCTCCCCAGCGCCAAGTGTGCTACTTTTCCACCACAGACTCTGTGAACAACCAACACAACACAGTTCCAATTTGAATTAGGGTGCCCTTTGTTCTCCCTATTCACCAAAGTCGTGCTCAAGCACTGAGGGCACGTTTCAGTCAGCTGCCTAGCAGCCAGGAATACTTCTGTCTGTGTCCCAAATGGCACCCTATTGCCCATGCAATGCACTACTTTTGACCAGGGCCTATAGGGCTCTGGTCAAAAGCATTGCACTTTATAGAGTGTGGGTTGCCATTGGGACACAGCCTTTGATTAAGCTAGTCCAGTGCAAAGATACAAGCGTAGGCCCCAGCCACTAAGGCAGATGTTCCCATCATACAGGCAGCTTGTCTCTTCCTTCAACACAGGGTTATATTCATCCATAGAAGACCCCTGTGGATTGAAGAGGTCACTCATTTGGTTAATGGGAGCCAAAATGGAGAAGTGGTTGTGAAATGTCTCTCTATCTATCTCTCGCTCTCTCTCTCTCTCTAGGTAAGTTAATTAAGAACAAATTTTTACAATAACGTCGGGGAGTGAGCGCAACACGTATATAACACACAAATAGGTTAAGCAACATCATCCAAACAAACAGTCGAAAATACAAAAAAATTACGGTCAGTAAAACTCTCTCTCTCTCTCTCTCTCTCTCTCATAACCAGATGAGAACTAGCCTAGGAGCTGTGCTTGCTGACCACATTCCTCATGCCGGTGTTCATGAGGCATTTATCACCCGTCCACTCGTCAAATATTCATAGGGACTGCCAACTTTACAGATTCAGTCATTCTCTGGCACAGCATTAGTTTGAGAGACAACGTCCTCCTGGTTTTTCCCATGTCATGTTCTTCTCACGATCAGACATGTTTTCATTTGTTAATGATCAACCTTGATCATCTTGATAACAGTATTGGTGATATTGAGTTAGTTCTCTGAAAATGTTAAGCACAGCATAACAATCACTTCAACAGCTCAACTAATGAAATGAATAATTAAGTGTTCAAGTTCTACTGTATGTGGCCACACATGTTGTCATCATAAACTAGGGACAAGAGGTGTGACTGTGAGAGGGGTTTTATTGCCGACAGGCAGAGGTCAGAGGAACACTGGGTAAGTCAGTCTATAGGGTTATTGTGTCAAGCTGTTGGGTTTTCCACTTCCCACAGTGATGGTGTGTGTGTGTGTGTGTGTGTGTGTGTGTGTGTGTGTGTGTGTGTGTGTGTGTGTGTGTGTGTGTGTGTGTGTGTGTGTGTGTGTGTGTGTGTGTGTGTGTGTGTGTGTGTGTGTGTGTGTGTGTGTGTGTGTGTGTGTGTGTGTGGGGGGGGGGGGGAGTGTGTGCGGGAGTGTGTGTGTGTGTGTGTGTGCACGTGCGTGTGTGTGCACGTGCGTGTGTGTGCACGTGCGTGTGTGTGGACAGTACATGTACCTGTGGATCTGACAGGCGGCCCAGGTCTGGGTAGAGGTAGAACTTGATTCCTATGAAGGCTCCAGGCAGGGTGACCCCTCTGATGAGCAGGATAGACAGCATAATGTAGGGGAAGGTAGCTGTGAAATATACCACCTGAGGGGGATGGAATGGGAAAGGGAAAGGGGGATACCTAGTCAGTTGTCCAACTGAATGAATTCAACTGAAATGTGTCTTCCGCATTTAACCCAACCCCTCTGACTCAGAGAGGTGCAGGGGGCTAGCTTAATCGACATGCACGTCATCGGCGCCCGGGGAACAGTGGTTAACTGCCTTGCTCAGGGGCAGAATGACGGATTTGTACCTTGTCAGCTAGGGGATTCGATCCAGCAACCTTCCGGTTACATGCTGCTACAGTATGTACAGTACAGGACAATACAGCACCAAGGGTCACATATGGGTTAACCAAGGGTCTATTAATAACAAAAAGCAAAAGAGTCAATGAATGGTCTCTAGTCATCTCAGCTATCACGTTAACTGCCAGACTTCAAAAGGACCACATATCTAGAGTACTTGGCTGTCCAAAGATGTGAAGCAACATTGCGAAAATGCATAGAAATGTCCTGAAAAAGTGACCTGACTGACCAGGAACAACTCTTAGTCATATTCATTGCCATAGACTCTGAAATGGACTGTTTAAAATCTAAGAGACTATCCTGTCAGAAACCCTTTCCGTATAACTTCGCTGTTAAGTGTAACAAACTACCACAACATCTTAAAGCTATGCCGACCAGAACTTATTTTTAAAAGTATGTCAAAAGCTGGCTGATGACCGAACCATAGACCCATTTTCATGTCTGTATCTACAGTATGTAACGTATCAAAGTCTGCATCTATGTAATGTATTGCACCATGCACTTTAAGGGTCCACAATGGAAATAAGTCATTGACTTTATTGTGTAATCTCTGTCAAGTTTTCCAAACTTTGCATTTTTGTAAAATCAATCAATGAAGTGCCCAGAGGTTCTTCCTGGTCAAAAACTGCTTTAGGGAGGCTCACAGAGAGAGGATGTAGAATAGAGCCCTTTACCTTTCCAGTGGACTTGACTCCCTTCCAGATACAGAAGTAGACTAGTACCCAGGCTATTGCCAGACACAGCACCAGGTCCCAGTTGAGAGATCCTATATGATCTATGCCAGAGGAGATACGCAGAACCCTCCGTCTACACACACATGCACGCACGCCAGTGCACACACACACACCAACACACACACACACACACACACACACACACACACACACACACACACACACACACACACACAAATATGAGATGACTGTCAGTGTGATCATTATTTAGACATGAATATCTAACATGAACACTAAGCTCTGATATTACAGCAATAGTAAAGTTGAAGCTTGTTAACTATTTACATTAGGGGGGCATAACATGTATAGTATTTCTCAGGACGTCACACAGCCCTCCAATTCAGCCTCAAGCCAGCCTGTTTTCGTATTCAGCAGTGCTACACTAGTTGGCAAGACAACGGCCATTTGGCTGAGGAATAAACAGTAGGCCAACCAATCTCCTTAAGGAGATGGAGAAACAATAGACTCTAAGCAGCACTTACTCCCAGAACTCAATGACAGGAGACGTGGCGTTCAGACGTGGCTGATTGAAAGAGCCATTCCTCCTCTGGAACTCCATGCAGGAATCTGAGAACAGAGATGCATAACAAGTTCACACACACGTTTGCTGAGGACACCGGCTATGGTTTTTCTAGGTAACCCAACTCTATTGTAACGTTACGTAAGGCTACATGAGACATCAAGTAGTCAGGGATGTTTCTGTGTATGGTGGCATTTTGGACTTTTCCTTTTTCAATCTTGTTCCGAGGGCAACTCTGTCTCGAGGGCAGACACACTTTGAATGTTTAGGAAAATACGATCACTTAAGTTGAAGTAATCCGAATTGGTTAGGGTTGGTTCAGGGGTTGAGTAACATTCGAACCAGCAACTTTGCCTGTGAGCTTTCATCAAACCAACCACATTAGTTCTGCCTTTAGGCAGAGCTTCAACGAGATTGAATAAGGAAAAGTCCACTGAGTGTATGCTGGATCTCTGACCTGTGTTCCATGTGTTGTTGCAGGAGGCCCAGGGCAGGTCCCAGGTGAAGGAGTAGGACAGGTAGAAGATGGCCCAGGCCAGGACGATGATGTAATAGAAGTTCAACAGAGCCACAATGACTTGTGTGGCGTAGCCCACTCCTGCAGCAAGGACAAAGGAGAGCATTGTGTCATGGCTCCACCTGTCACCAGAGGGCGGCAGAAACCGTCCTAGAGACATTAATGACACTCAGGTTTGTTCAATTTACTCATTATGATTTCCCTGTTAAAATAGGTGTTTTCTGTTGTCCTTTGCAGAACCGTGAATTGTTTCCTGAGTGTGGTTGTTTCCTGAGTGTGGTTGTTTCCTGAGTGTGGTTGTTTCCTGAGTGTGGTTGTTTCCTGAGTGAGTTTTTGAGACTTAGTGGTTGTTGGTTTCGCCCAATTATGCTGTGATCCTGTCGCTACTGTTTCTCAGTAAAGTATTATGTTTATCCTTACCCACTGATTCCTCGTCTGGTCTCTTCTCTGCACCTGGGTCCAACTTTTTTTTATATGTAACTAGGCAAGTCAGTTAAGAACAAGTTCTTATTTACAATGACAGCCTACCCCGGCCAAACTCAGACGATGCTGGGCCAATTGTGTGCCGCCCTATGGGACTCCCAGTCACGGCTGGATGTAATACAGCCTGGATCCGAACCAGGAACTGTAGTGATACCTCTTGCACTGAGATGCATTGCCTTAGACTGCTGCGCCACTTGGGAACCTTACCACATCACACATTGTGGTTAGCTATGATAATGCCTTTCAACATTGAATACAATGACACATGAAAACCATGACTCTATTCGCATTGCTTTTGCATCTCCGACTCCACCATTTCTCACCCGGTAGCCTATCTGGCTCATGTGTGAAGGTCTACAGTCATTGTCCTTATTGGGGGCCAATTGAATGACTGAAGCGTTGGATACTTGGAAGTCTGGAAGTCTGCTAGTGTTGTTGGCATGCCAACCGTAACATCAACCTCCTGCTACTATCCTACAGTACATACTGGCAGACACGCATGCACAAAAACACACACTTACTGTTGATCATTCTCAGAATTCCTTCTCTTATTCTATATAGTAAGCAGACATGCCCGGGTGTAGCTACCTTGAAAGGCATTCCTATACAGTGCACACTAAACAAAATTAAGTTCTAAACAGTATGTGAGAGGAGGATCACCTTCAAACAGTGGAGTGATCTTCCTCCAGCAGGTAATGCCTCCCTGGCTGGTGAACTGTCCCAGGGCTGTCTCCAGGAAGAACACTGGTATCCCACAGGTGAACAGGAAGATGAGGTAGGGGATGAAGAAAGCACCTGTTTGATAGAGGGGGGAAGGAGAGAAGTTAACAAGGTGTTGTCACATGTGTTAGAACTCCACTGTGATATGAGGTCAGGTGACATAACCAATCAACAAGGAAGCAGCATTTCAAGGCTGGACACTAGAATGGTAGTGTTCCAAAGGTACCTATAAATGATACCTTGATTAGTGCAATTTTTTTTAAGTCAGCATCCGACACATCCATCGCTGGGTGGAATATCCAAATAATGTTAAAATGTTTATCACATTTTTCAGAAAATGTCAAGTTTGCAGTTATCAGCCCGCTAACCAAGCTAGCTAGCTAATGATTAAATTTTCCAAATGTATTAGAAATGGTAGCTAGACATATAGGCCAACTCACTGGCAAAAACTGGTTGAATCAACATTGTTTACACGTCAATTCAACCCAAAAATTCTATGTGATGACGTTGAATCAACGTGGGAAAAAAGTCATCAAAAAAGTCATCAATGTAAGGGAATGTCATTTTCTTTTACCCAACTTTTTACCTAAATACAATGGCAAGGTGACATTTTGTATGATTTCAAGGTGAATTATCGTTAGTTGACATCTCAACCAAATGTAAATCAAAACTAGACGTTGAACTGACATCTGTGCAGAGTGGGTATGCATCAATACCTTTTTTCTGATGAAATGATAAAGTATCTTCACCTTAAAGGTCTAGAGACATACAAACTATCAAGTATTGTACAAACTATTAAGAAACTCAGTGTCACGTTCCTGACCTATTTATGTTAGTTTTTGTGTGTTAGTTGGTCAGGACGTGAGGTTGGGTGGGCATTCTATGTTATCTGTTTCTATGTTGGTTTTGGTTTGCCTGGTATGGCTCTTGATTAGAGGCAGGTGGTTTGCGTTTGCCTCTAATTAAGAGTCATATTTAGGTAGGGCATTCTCACTGTTTGTTTGTGGGTGATTGTCTCCTGTGTCCGTATGTTATGTTCGTACCACATAGGACTGTAGCGTTTGTTTGTTTCGTTTTCGTTTCGATGTCGTCTGTTACCTGTACGTAAGTTTATGTTTAGTTATGTAAGTTTATGTTCAGGTCTCGTCAACGTCGTTTTGTTATTTTGTAGTTTCGTAAGTGTATTTGTTTTCGTGTTGCCATCATCGTTGTTAAATAAAAGATGGCTTATTTCCCTGAAGCTGCGTTTTGGTCTGAGGATCCTTCTCTCCTCACCTCATCCGAGGATGAGGAGAGCGTCACCCGTTACAGAATCACCCACCAAGCTAAGACCAAGCGGCAAAGGAAAACGAAACGGAGTAAGGGACAGGAGAGAAAGGATTTCTGGACATGGGAGCAAATAATGAATGGAGAAGGTCCCTGGGCTAAGGCAGGAGAAAATCGCCGTCCCAAAGCTGAGCTGGAGGCACGGAGGAGAGCAGAGGCTACCGGAGAGAGGAACCGGAGCTATGAGGGAACGCGTCTGGCACGGAAGCCAAAAAAGCCCGTAAGTAATTCCCAAAAATTTCTTGGGGGGGGGCTAGGAGATAGTGGGCCAAGGGCAGGTAGGAGACCTGCGCCCACTTCCCAGGCTTACCGTGGAGAGCGGGAGTACGGGCAGGCGCCGTGTTACGCAGTAGAGCGCACGGTGTCTCCTGTACGAGTGCATAGCCCAGTGCGGGTTATTCCACCTCCCCGCACTGGTAGGGCTAGATTGAGTATTGAGCCAGGTGTCATGAGGCCGGCTCAACGCGTCTGGTCTCCAGTGCGTCTCCTCGGGCCGGCATACATGGCACCTGCCTTACGCATGGTTTCCCCGGTTCGCCTACATAGCCCGGTGCGGGTTATTCCACCTCCCCGCACTGGTCGGGCAACCGGGAGTATTCAACCAGGTAAGGTTGGGCAAGCTCAATGCTCAAGAGTGCCAGTACGCCTCCACGGTCCGGTATTTCCGGCACCACCTCCCCGCCCCAGCCTAGTACCTACAGTGTCTACACTACGCACTAGGCTACCAGTGCGTATCCTGAGCCCTGTTCCTCCTCCACGCACTCTCCCTGTAGTGCGTGTATCTAGCCCGGTGCCTCCAGTTCCGGCCCCACGCACTAAGCTACCAGTGCGTCTCCAGAGCCCTGTACACACTGTATATTCTCCCCCTACTAATCCTGATGTGCTTGTCCTCAGCCCGGCGTCACCAGTGCCGGTACCACGCATCAGGGATAGAGTAGGCTCTGAGAATACAGTGTGCCCTGTCCCTGCTCCCCGCACTAGTAGGAAGGTGCTTGTCATTAGCACGGTGCCTCCAGTTCCGGCACCACGCACCAGGTCTACAGTGCGCCATATCCGGCCAGAGCCATCCGTCTCCTCAGCGCCATCTGAGCCATCCGTCTCCCCAGCGCCATCTGAGCCATCCGTCTCCCCAGCGCCATCTGAGCCATCCGTCTCCCCAGCGCCGTCTGAGCCATCCGTCTGCCAGGAGGCTGCAAAGCCGCCCGTCTGCCATGAGCCTGAAAAGCCGCCCGTCTGCCATGAGCCTACAGAGCCGTCAGCCAGACAGGAGCCGCTAGAGCCATCAGCCAGACAGGAGCCGCTAGAGCCGTCAGCCAGACGGGATCTGCCAGAGCCGCCAACCAGACGGGATCTGCCAGAGCCGCCAACCAGACGGGATCTGCCAGAGCCGCCAACCAGACGGGATCTGCCAGAGCCGCCAACCAGACAGGATCTGCCAGAGCCGCCAACCAGACAGGATCAGCCAGAGCCGTCAGAGAGCCATGAGCAGCCAGAGCCGTCAGAGCGCCATGAGCAGCCAGAGCCGTCAGAGCGCCATGAGCAGCCAGAGCCGTCAGAGCGCCATGAGCAGCCAGAGCCGTCAGCCTGCCATGAGCGTCGAGAGCCGTCAGCCTGCCATGAGCGTCGAGAGCCGTCAGCCTGCCATGAGCGTCGAGAGCCGTCAGCCTGCCATGAGCGTCGAGAGCCGTCAGCCTGCCATGAGCGTCGAGAGCCGTCAGCCAGCCATGAGCATCGAGATTCGTCAGTCAGCCATGAGCTGTCCTTCAGCCTGAAAAGGCTGGATACCCAGAACTGCCCATCAGTCCAGAGCTGTCTCTCTGTCCGGAGCTGCCTTTCAGTCCGGAGTTGCCCCTCTATCCTAATCTCCCTCTCTATCTTCATCTATCTCTATATTCTTATCTATCCCTCTTTCTTGATTTATCTCTCTGTCCCGGTGTTGTCCCTATTAGATATGTTGTTAAGGGAATTTTGTGGGGGTCAAAAGAGGGTGGACATTCTTGGAGGGAGGAAGTTAGGATGGATTATGGTGGGGTGGGAACCGCGCCTCGAGCCTAAACCACCACCGTGGTTAGATGCCCACCCAGACCCTCCCCTAGACTTTGTGCTGGTGCGTCCGGAGTTCGCACCTTGTGGGGGGGGGTACTGTCACGTTCCTGACCTATTTATGTTAGTTTTTGTGTGTTAGTTGGTCAGGACGTGAGGTTGGGTGGGCATTCTATGTTATCTGTTTCTATGTTGGTTTTGGTTTGCCTGGTATGGCTCTTGATTAGAGGCAGGTGGTTTGCGTTTGCCTCTAATTAAGAGTCATATTTAGGTAGGGCATTCTCACTGTTTGTTTGTGGGTGATTGTCTCCTGTGTCCGTATGTTATGTTCGTACCACATAGGACTGTAGCGTTTGTTTGTTTCGTTTTCGTTTCGATGTCGTCTGTTACCTGTACGTAAGTTTATGTTTAGTTATGTAAGTTTATGTTCAGGTCTCGTCAACGTCGTTTTGTTATTTTGTAGTTTCGTAAGTGTATTTGTTTTCGTGTTGCCATCATCGTTGTTAAATAAAAGATGGCTTATTTCCCTGAAGCTGCGTTTTGGTCTGAGGATCCTTCTCTCCTCACCTCATCCGAGGATGAGGAGAGCGTCACCCGTTACACTCAGAACTACTTTGTGCACTTGAGAACAGTTGCTCCAGAGAAGGAACAAAGACAACCTTAGTCAACAGCAGAACTTTGACCTGGGCAAGCCCCCGACCAGCTTGACATCAGAGTATCACATACCATAGCCCACCCAACAATACAGTAGGACAGCCAGTAAGGATTTATCCCTAATTCCACAACATATTGGCATAAAACATTTTTTTTAACGTAAAAGAGCAATTCCAAAGTATTCAGCCTGTTGAAAAACGTGTTTTAATTAGTGTCTCCATAATGTTGTTGGATATAACAAATTAAATTCAATTAGTGTTGACCTTTTGACTTCTCTCATCTTGCAAATCCAAACAGGAGTGTGTTGTTTGCTACTATTGGACTTCATGTTTAACATGTTTTGAGTGTTGTCTTGGCAGGCAGCACAGAAACATAAATACATATCAATCTAAAAATAGCAATTGTTATCCACAATCTATTAGGAGGATTTATTGCTGAACAACTATTTACATACCTCTAAATGAGCACTTTTGAGGTTTTACGTCACTACTCATCCTTAAACAGATTCCATGCCCTTCATAATTCTTTATAGCGTTAAAGCACAATGTACTCAAAGGCTCCAGTGCCATTTAGGTTTATAACAACAGGCTTTGGGTCAGTTAACAACAATATAGTAGCTAAAATTATAATACATCTACAATATGAACTGTCACTGTTGTTCCTGATCAATAGTACTGAAGTAGTACTCAATTATGTCCCAATAATATGAACAAAATAAGGTGACATGTTGTCACTGAGCACTGTGATGTTAACACCCACCTCCTCCGTTCTTGTAGCACAGGTAAGGGAAGCGCCACACATTGCCCAGTCCTATGATCTCCCCGGCAACAGAAAGGACAAACTCCACCTTGTTTCCCCACTGGCCCCTCTCCTTCATCTTCTCATCGCTCTGCGGCACAATGTCCAGCGGCCGACTGTGGTCATTGGAGGGGTCCATCTTAGGCAGGCTCTCCATGTCGCCTGAGGAAGCAACATGTTAAAGTGAGTGGAGGAGAGGATAGACACCGGGAGAGTAACACTATTGTACATCATTATATAGGCTAACCCCACAGCCTAAAGTCTTGCATTGACTGTGTAGTTATTGTGAGCAGGGGAGGGGTTTCTGTGTATCTTTATCACACCACTCCCAGATCAACAGGCTTATCATAAAGTAAACACAACTTCACAGTCCCTAAGCCTCCCGGGGGACAATCTCCTGGAAATGAGGAATAGGGTGAGAAAAAGGTCTTTGAACGTGGCTCAAGAACATGGGGCTTATAGGGGGCATTGTATGGACTCAAACTATAAGTTATGGAGACTCCTAAGACAACAGCATGGAATACTAAAAACAAAGGCTGTGCATGCATCCCCTTTGAATGTTTGGAACAAAGGTCAAGCAGCAAGAGGTGTGAGACAGGGACGAATTCCAAGACTTTCTGTAGTTCTCACGGGGGATTTACGGCAGGCACGAAAGTGTCAAACATGAAGTGGTGGGAAAAGTACCCATTTGTCATACTTGAGTATAAGATACCTTAATAGAAAATGACTCAAGTGAAAGTCACCCAAGAAAATACTAATTGAGTAAAAGTATTTTTGTTTTAAATATACAAAGTAACAAAAGTAAAAGTAAAAGTACAAATAATTTCGAATTCCTTATATTAATCATAGCCAGGGACACACTCCAACACTCAGACAGTCCACCAGATCAGAGGCAGTAGAGATGACCAGGGATGTTCTCTTGATAAGTGAGTGAATTCAACCATTTTCCTGTCCTGTTAAGCATTCAAAATGCTTTTGAGTGTCAGCAAAAATGTATGGAGTAAAAAGTACATTATCTTTTTGTAGTGGAGTAAAAGTTATGTAAATAGCAAAGTAAAGTATAGATACCCCAAAAAACTACATAAGTAGTACTTTAAAGTATTTTTACTTAAGTACTTTACACCAGTGCAAAACATACATGGTCACATTGACATGTCATATATGCCACTCTGTCTCTCCCTGAGACATGGGTCCACGGCTGTACGAGCTGGACAACTCGTAGCCGGCCAATGTTCAGGGCCAGTGATGCTGAAAGAGTTTCTCTCTGTACAGGAAACAGGCAGCTCACTGACCGTGCTCACTGCTGTCATGTCTCATTAACAAGGCCTCTTGCTGCACACTCTCTCTTGCTTACTCTCTCCCAGTTTCTCTTTCACTCTCTCTCTCTCTCCCTCTCTGTCTCTTCTTCCCTCTCTCTCACTCTTTCTTTCTCCCCCCTCGCTCTTTTCCTCTTTCTTTCTATCTCGCTATGCCAATCTATCTCTCTCTCTGCTGCCCTTCTCTCTGCCTCTCTCCACTTTGGCTAGTCCAGTGGCCCCTCCTGTCACAGATCAAACCAAACAAATTCATGTTGAGTTTAGGTCCGCAACAACAGGAGAGATGGCAACCCCGCTGTGCCAGAAGCCTTGAGAATGTGCTCTCAGCTCAGCCTCTCGCTGGCAGAGCAGGGTGGGGTGGATGGGATGGAGGGAAGAGAGCAAACATTTTCTGAGCCTGGGCCAAATTGTGGCCAGCGGTAAAAATCCCTTGTTTTCAGAAGGTGTTTGGTGGGAATGAAGGCTTGGCATCATAAAGGACTGGAGACGCTTATTGGCCAGGGCTTCTTTGTGCTGCTCTGAAGGAGAGCAGAGCTCCAGGCTGCCAGGAAGCCTGATCACACTTTACCTTGGTTTTTACAGGCTCAGTGTGGGCCAAGGGGGCAGTGTGAGCCACAAGCGAAATTCCTTCAAACTGAGATCTCTCCAGACTCCAGTCCAGGGGAGCAGTCCACACTTATTTTTAACTAGGTGAGAATAAACATTTGCCACATTATTTGTAACAGAACGGGACAGAAATAGCCAATTTGCAGATAGATGTTTACAGAGAAGCTAGGGGAAGTGTGGGCTGTGAGAAATGAAGACCAAGACTGAGGAGGACTGAGCATGCAAAGCCTCAAGCCAAGCCACTGGGCCAGCGTTCACGTCTCTCATAAAGGCCTGCACTATTACAGACTCACTGACTGACTACAGCGGGTAGTCTACTGGATAACACTCTTTCTGACACCGTACTGATGGAAAGGCACAAAGCTGCTTTCCACCCATTAGTCATCACTTTGATGATCAAAACACAACACAATATAGCGAAACGATGTTAGGGTTTCGTCATGGTTTATGTTTAGGAAACAGTTAGTTATTTCAATCATAGATAGACCATAGATGGAGGAAGGACTTCATATTTCAGAAAAAAACGACAACTTTAAAGTGTTATGTCACTAATAATCAAAACCCTTAAGTAGAGTCCGATCGATATATTGTTTCACCAATATATCGATATGGGACAATAATTCCACGATATTCGACAAATATATTGTTTCTGCTTTATTATTATGGTTAGGAGGCTAAAACACTAGGTTGCCACAGGATAACGACATGTCGCCTTCTCAGCAAAACCTCTCACAGACCTAGCCTGGGTCCAAATCTGAATGTGCTTCCGAAAAGGGAATACAGCTGTGAAGTAGCACAGAGCCATGAAGGAATGACTGCTCAGCTGCAGTGTTTTTCATGTTTATCGTCTAAGGAATGAGCGTTACACCGAGGCCTGTACTCTGGAGCGGGATCGTGGAGGGAGGTGGAGGGAGGTTGGAGGTGGAGAGTCCGTCATGGTCTGTGTCACAGCATCATCGGACTGAGCTTGTTGTCATTGCAGGCAATCTCAACGCTGTGCGTTACAGGGAAGACATCCTCCTCCCTCATGTGGTACCCTTCCTGCAGGCTCATCCTGACATGACCCTCCAGCATGACAATGCCACCAGCCATACTGCTCGTTCTGTGCGTGATTTCCTGCAAGACAGGGATGTCAGTGTTCTGCCAAGGCCAGCGAACAGCCCGGATCTCAATCCCATTCAGCACGTCTGGGACCTGATGGATCGGAGGGTGAGGGCTAGGGCCATTCCCCCCAGAAATGTCCGGGAACTTGCAGGTGCCTTGGTAGAAGAGTGGGGTAACATCTCACAGCAAGAACTGGCAAATCTGGTGCGGTCCATGAGGAGGAGATGCACTGCAATACTTAATGCAGTTGGTGGCCACACCAGATACTGACTGTTACTTTTGACCCCCCCCTTTGTTCAGGGACACATTATTCCATTTCTGCTAGTCACATGTCTGTGAAACTTGTTCAGTTTATATCTCAGTTGTTGAATCTTGTTATGTTCATACAAATATTTACACATGTTAAGTTTGCTGAAAATAAAAGCATTTGACAGTGAGAGGATGTTTCTTTTTTTGCTGAGTTTATATGCCTAAATTGGTTTTAGGTGGTTTGAACAACCAGTTCATATACACTGAGTATACAAGATGTTAAGAACAGCTGCTCTTTCCATGACATAGAATGACCAGGTGAATCCAGGTAAAAGCTATAATCCCTTATTGTAGAAAAGGCTCATGGAGTTGGTGGAAGAATCCTTTAATCCATGGCCACTTGCTAAGCTGGGCCAGGGGCGCTTTAATTAGGTCAGGTGGAAATGTCCGACAGATCTCAACTCCATAAAAGGAGGAAATTGCCATCGCCCGATCTCACTGGTTTCTCTTCCTTAACTCTGGCTAATCCAGAAGTTCTGTGCGTCCATGAATCCAACCTGTTACTTTTCATCTGAACCTGTCATCTGAACTATCTGTTGCGATCGGGGGAGCAAGCCATCAGTTATTGTTTATAGTTATTACCGCAGAGCGCGGCTTTGAGGGCACACTTCAAACCTATTGTGTAATGTAAATGGTCAACCATCACGGCCCTGCAGATCATCACAGGCCAATTATGCCGTCGATATATGGTTAATATGTAATGAAATGACATGTACACATGAAGACAAGCTTGAAAGGGTGAAATATGAAACGTCATTGTTTGCTGAAATGATCAATTCTGATATCAGAGTGACGGGGTTTATAGATTGAATAACCGATCACTGTTTGAATTATTTGTATTATTATTCTCATGATTATGATAAATAGTTACGAGCCTAAATTACTCAAGGATGATTCCTATTGACTTCTTAATGAACTGGATTGCTGAATTCCCTAATTATGTTAATAAATGAATGATTGTTATGATTTGATCTTTGTGATTATGAATTTGATTGGATACATGTTATTTTGTTTCCTTTGTTATTGCAGCACAGACAGACTACCCAGTAAATATACCACTTTATGGCTAAAGGAATTCCTGCCTCAGTCTCATCCATTCCTCTGTCACCTGACCCGTGACCACCTGTTCACCTTCACTGTCAGTCATCCTACCTGTCTAGCTACCCACACAGATTCCACTAATCTTTCACTTATTGGTGTCACTTGTTGAATCCACTTCAATCAGTGTAGATGAAGGGGAGGAGACAGGTTAAAGAAGGATGTTTAAGCCTTGAGACAACTAAGACATGGATTGTGTATGTGTGCCATTCAGAGGGTGAATGGGAAAGACAAAATACCTAAGTGCCTTTGAACGGGGTATGGTAGTAGGTGCCAGGCGCACCGGTTAATGTCAAGAACTGCAACGCTTCTGGGTTTTTCACGCTCAGTTTCCCGTGTGTATCAAGAAAGGTCCACCACCCGAAGGACATCCAGCTAACTTGACACAACTGTGGGAAGCATTGGAGTCAACATGGACCAGCATCTCTGTGGAACGCTTTCAACGCCTTGTAGTGACCATTTGAGGCTGTTTTGAGGGCAAAAGGTGGGGAGGTGCAACTCAACATTAGGAAGCTATTTCTAATATTTGGTCTGCTCACTGTATTTAACAAAGTCATGACATTTCCTCTGCTTGTTTATTAAGAGACCTCATAACATAATAATACTCAGTCAATCAGTGAAAGACTCGCTGACAGACGACAGACTGTAAAGTCTCCAAACATCAGGTTTATGCACATGTTAACTTTTAATGTTTGTACAGTGGAAAATGCCAAACATGATCACAGTTACCTGGCATACAGTATTCTAACATGCTAGAGTAATGTCGCACTTTCAGATTGCCTGGCAGGTGTATTGGATTTCAATGCTGCATCCCATTACCAAACCCATTTAAAATGATAAAAAAGTTGCATGATTTAATATTTGATCACATTATTCAACAAATCTGTCTGGAATTATTAAACTTTTTATGTAAGACTTTCCACTATATGATGGTGATACTGTACATCAATGTTCTCGATTCTCCAATATCTGAGTACCAGTGTTTGTTCGCGATAAGTTAAGTCAATACTAAAAGTACCAGTCAAAAGTGGACAAACCTACTCATTCAAGGGTTTTTCTTTATTTTGACTATTTTCTATATTGTAGAATAATAGTGAAGACATCAAACTATGAAATAACACATATGGAATCATGTAGTAACCAAAAAAATTGTTAAACAAATCAAAATACATTTTAGATTCTTCAAAGTAGCCAACCTTTGACTTGATGTGCTGCATCAGATGACCTGGCTTCCACAATCACCCGACCTCAACCAAATTGAGATGGTTTGGGATTAGTTGGACCGCAGAGTGAAGGAAAAGCAGCTCTTTCAAGATTGTTGGAAAGCATTCCAGGTGAAGCTGGTTGAGAGAATGCCAAGAGTCTGCAAAGCTGTCATCAAGGCAAAGGGTGGCTACTTTGAAGAATCTCAAATATAAAGTATATATTGATTTCTTTAACACTTTTTGGGTTGCTACATGATTCCAAATGTGTTTTTTCATAGTTTTGATGTCTTCACTATTATTCTACAATGTAGAAAATAGTACAAATAAAGAAAAACCCTGGAATGAGTAGGTGTGTCCAAACTTTTGACTGGTACTGTAGATCTGTGTGAAACCCCACCATATTGAATGTGATCAAAATGTACTGTCAAGGCACAAGTTCCTGGATCAGTTGAGGACACAACCAAGTGAAAACCACCAGTGAAAATGTAAACTATTAAATTGATTTCCAACACAGGATCAGGTCTGCTAGAAGGGCCCTGTATCATAGAGCAAAAAAGCAGAATGTTTTAAGAACCAGAAAATCAAGAACCAAATTCAAAACCATTACTACAAATATTACTGCACTGAATCTTTTTGTGTGCCCATAACTCTGTCCGTCTGACAGAACAAAACAATAATATTGTAGATTGGTCCCATTTTCCAGAAAAGTGCAGCAGCTTAGGATGGGCAACATACAGAGAATAACTTCCCCTGTGGCTCTGACTGCATCTATTGTGGTAACACATTACATATGGATGATCTCACTGTATTCCTGTTGAGTAATTATGCAGTTACTCTAGCCACAATATTATATCAACAATATTGTTGCTAAGCTACATTTACTAAGCTACAATACAGAAGCTTAATAATTATCTTCTAATTGCATGATGGAGTTGGGGGATGGTCCCGCTTTACAATAACTACTAACTTATAAATGCTTCATATAGCACATAGTCTTCATAAGCATGGCATAAACCCAAACTATCTGTAAGCTTGTCATACTGTGTAAAGGGTGTTTAAAGGGTGACATAACATCTCATTGTGTAGGGTGCATTGCCAAATAAGACACAACCCAATTTAAATGTAACTCTAAAGACAAAAGAGCAAGGTAAATCATGCATGCCTCCAAAGTTATTCATTATTAATTAGGTTAACCAGGTCAGTAGGGGTTGTTAACAACCATCCCTATTCAGTTCACGTTTTATTTGAAATGGTTTAGATGTTTAATGCATTTGAATGTGGTCACCAAGAGAAGAGCTGTCGACCTTCACTTCAAGTCCATGACTTGAATATCTTAAAGACTGGACATGTTCCATGGACAATAGCGCTACTCGATAGGGTAGACATCTAGACTATTCCCAACGTCAGCTGTAGTTTTCAACATTGTACAATCAGAAAAACGCCAAGTAATTTGTCACCAAATGCCCTAATAAGGAAGCATCACCAAACCAGATGAGATATCTTCATAAAGACAAACCAAGCATGAAGCATTGCCAACATCTAGGATTCCACAATACTCACAGAATATTCATTAAACTTAACCATTCAACAAACTTATTTTTAGAAGAGCCAAACTCATGCCAACCTTAAATAAAAAGCAGGAAATATGTCACTGTAATTGTGCCTAATGCTTTCATCAGTACAGATGCATGGGAAAGTAAGCATTTTCTTCACCCAGTGGTACTCACCTTTCATAGTAAAGACAGTCTGATGGTTCGAATGTTTAGCCAGATATTAGCCTGTTGGTGTCTAGGTTTTACTATATAACGTGCATGGAGGGGCGGGGGATCTCGGAAACTCCAAACTTCAGTTCAGCCTTCAATGAGCTTCTCGTTTACTTTGCTCTGCACCCTCTTCTACCCCCCTCCTCTAGTCCCATTCAGAAACCCCCACACACTCTCTCTCTCTCACACACACACCCACACGCTCCATGCAGCACACTAGAGGTCTGTGCCGTCTCAGTGTGGTGGGCCGATTGCATAACCCTCGACACACATTCTCACAGGGTCTCTCTTTCAGCCTATACACTCTTAGAAATGAGGGTACAGTATCGTTCCCTGGGGTACAAAAATATCAAAATACACATAATGTACCTTCAGAGGTACACATAATGATCTCACATGGTACTGTTCGATACCTTTTAGGGTACATACAGAGTATAATGGTAAATGTTTGTACCCCATATTTTGAATATAAAGGTACAATCACACTCACTTACAAAAAATGGGTACAATGTGAAGGTACATTTCTGTTTCCCAGGGAACAAACTAATTTAGTGTATCCTCAATATACTTAAGAATACCCAACATAAAGTGCAATTAGGATTTTTTTGCCACCTGAAGGGAACAAATGGCGTTGTCACTGAGGTGGTACCCGAAAAAGGCAAAATTGTGCCATTATTATTATCATCATAATATCATATATGCTCTACTGCAGGTTGATTAATGAATGTGTTTTTGCATATACATTGATTGAATTATTGATTGATTAATCTTATGCTACACAAAGATAAATAATATACATTTCTCAACTAATCCAATCAGTTAGTTAGATTTTTTACACGCTTTACTGAAATGGTTGTTCCAGTTTAGACCTTTACAGTCTTTGTGAAGGCAGGTTGTGGGTGAATAAAAATTCCAACTGTTGGCTGGAATACAATAGGAATAATTACAAATCACTTTGCAAGCCAGCATAATGTGACTTGCAGGTAGGGTTGCACATTTCTTGTAACGTACACAAACATACCGGCTATTCCAGAAATCCCGGTTGGAAAAGTCCTGGAAACAGGAGAGAATAAGCAGGAAGCAGGATTTTTTGAAAATCTGTGAATTTAGCAAGCCTACTTGCCGGCCTGATGTGCCTTGTAACCCGTGAATTTCAGGCTGTTGTATTGGCGTAAATCTAGACCTCATATTAGGCCTTAAGAAATATGTAATTTCATTATAATGATAAAATGATGTATGCCCAGAACTCATTTGATGAAGACCACAGAATGAACATGAACAAACTAAAGAAAATGTCTCCGTCACTAACAAATACGGTCATGGGTGGTAACTCTTCGATGCACTCGAAAAGGCAAGGCACACTGGGAAATTATATCGGAGGCATGGCTTAGTGGGAGAGTGGCTTTCAGATTGTTATTTCAAATCAAATCTAATTTTATTTGTCACATACACATGGTTAGCAGATGTTAATGCGAGTGTAGCGAAATGCTTGAGCTTCCAGTTCCGACAATGCAGTAATAACCAACGAGTAATCTAACCTATCAATTCCACAACTACTACCTTATACACACAAGTGTAAAGGGATAAAGAATACATTTTTGATCAATTTCCATCAATTTCCATTATTAAAGTGAGCTGGAGTTGAGTCAGTATGTTGGCAGCAGCCACTCAATGTTAGTGGTTGCTGTTTAATAGTCTGATGGCCTTGAGATAGAAGCTGTTTTTCAGTCTCTCGGTCCCTGCTTTGATGCACCTGTACTGACCTCGCCTTCTGGATGATAGCGGGGTGAACAGGCAGTGGCTCGGGTGGTTGTTGTCCTTGATGATCTTTATGGCCTTCCTGTGACATCGGGTGGTGTAGGTGTCCTGGAGGGCAGGTAGTTTGCCTCCAGTGATGCGTTGTGCAGACCTCACTACCCTCTGGAGAGCCTTACGGTTGTGGGCGGAGCAGTTGCCGTACCAGGCGGTGATACAGCCCGACAAGATGCTCTCGGTTGTGCATCTATAGAAGTGGCCACCATTTATTGGAAGTGTTGTACCAGTTTAACCTCTACTTCCACACAATCCCGGATCCGGGAGCACCCCCATCAGTTAAAAAGCTGACTAGCATAGCCTAGCATAGCGTCACAAGTAAATACTAGCATCTAAATATCATTAAATCACAAGTCCAAGACACCAGATGAAAGATACACATCTTGTGAATCCAGCCATCATTTCTGATTTTTAAAATGTTTTACAGGGAAGACACAATATGTAAATCTATTAGCTAACCACGTTAGCAAAAGACCCAACTTTTTTTACTCCACTATTTTTTTCCTGCATAGGTAGCTATCACAAATTCGACAAAATAAAGATATAAATAGTCACTAACCAAGAAACAACTTCATCAGATGACAGTCTGATAACATATTTATTGTATAGCATATGTTTTGTTAGAAAAATGTGCATATTTCAGGTATAAATGTTAGTTTACCATTGCAGCCACCATCACAACTCTCACCAAAGCAACTAGAATAACTACAGAGACCAACGTGAATTACCTAAATACTCATCATAAAACATTTATGAAAAATACACAGCGTACAGCAAATGAAAGACAAAGATCTTGTGAATCCAGACAATATTTCAGATTTTCTAAGTGTTTTACAGCGAAAACACGATATAGCATTATATTAGCTTACTACAATAGCAAACCACACAACAGCATTGATTCAAGCCAAAAATAGCGATAACGTATAAACCACCAAAAGATATTAATTTTTTCACTGACCTGCTCAGAATTCTTCAGATGACAGTCCTATAACATCATATTACACAATACATGTAGAGTGTGTTCGAAAATGTGCATATTTAGCGGCACAAATCGTGGTTATACAATGAGAAATGTAGCCAAGCTGCCAACAAAATGTCGGGAGAAATCTTGGGAGAGGCACCTATTCTAATCGATAACTAATCATAAACTTGACTAAAAAATACAGGTTGGACAGCAAATGAAAGATACATTAGTTCTTAATGCAATCGCTGTGTTACATTTTTAAAATTAACATTACTACAACATACAGCGTGCGTTAAAGCGAGTCCGCACTGAAATTAATGGCGGATTATGCATTTTACATTTTTCAACAGAACAACGAATTAACAGCATAAATAGTTCTTACTTTTTGATGTGCTTCCATCAGAATCTTGGGAAAGGTGTCCTTTGTCCAAAAGAATCGTTGCTCGGTTGTAGAATGTAGTCTTCAACGTTGCAATTAGCAGTAAACTTTAGCCATGTGGGCCAGACATACCCAACCCCCTAGAACGTAACACAAATAAATACCCGAAAATCGCAATATACTGACATAAACTGATATAACTCGGTTTAAAATAACAACATTATGATGTCTTTAACGCCTATATCGAATAAAAACAGAGCCGGATATATCTAAGAGCTATAACCGGAGCTTTCTAGTACGACATGCCAAGGTCCTTCCTGCGTCAGAGCGAAGAGAGCAAAGACCGGACCCTTCCTTCCCAAGCCATTTATAACCTCTCAGATCTTCCTAGAGACTCCATTTCAAATCTCACTATTCGCTGACATACAGGGGAAGGCGTATGCAGTGCATCTCAACCAATAGAAGACAGGCAAATTAATAAACTGACCTGGGAACAGCAAGCAGATTTCAGCATTCTCACATCCTCATAGGAAAATTGCTCTAAGTCCAGTTCTGTTTTACTCACAGATAAAATTCAAACGGTTTTAGAAACTAGAGAGTGTTTTCTATCCAATATTAATAATAATATGCATATTGTACGAGCAAGAATTGAGTACGAGGCAGTTTAATTTGGGAACGAAATTATTACAAAGTGCAAACAGCACCCCCTATTGAGAAGAAGTTTTAACTGGTCTATGGTATAGGTACATTTTTGTCACTGTGGTTGTACTGTATAAAGGCAAAAAAGCACGCTGCATATGGGAGGGCATATCCTGCTCAGCACAGTCAAAGCCTGTCTTTGTCCTGGCACCCAATTGGTGGAACCAGCTTCCCCTGAAGCTAGGACAGCAGAGTCCCTGCCCAACTTCTGAAAGCATATAAAACCCTACCTCTTCAAAAATTATTTTAAATAATCCCCCTCTTCACCTTGACCCCCCACCCCAAAATAAAAAATTGTTGACCCCCCACCCCAAAAAAGCCTGTGATACAGTGCATTAAAAAAATGAAATATTACATTTACATAAGTATTCAGACCCTTTACTCAGTACTTTGTTGAAGCACTTTTGGCAGTGATTACAGACTTGAGTCTTCTTGGCACACCTGTATTTGCGGAGTTTCTCCCATTCTTCTCTGCAGATCCTCTCAAGCTCTGTCACGTTGGATGGGGAGCGTGGCTGCACAGTTATTTTCAGGTCTCTTCCAGAGATGTTCGATTGGGTTAAAGGCCAGGCTCTGACTGGGCCACTCAAGGGCATTCAGAGACCTGCCCCGAAGCCACTGGCTGTGTGCTTAGGGTCATTGTCCTGCTGGAAGGTGAACCTTCGCCCCAGTCTAGAGCACCCTGGAGCAGGTTTTCATCAAGGATCTCTCTGTACTTTGCTCCGTTCATCTTTGCCTCGATCCTGACTAGTCTCCCAGTCTCTGCCGCTGAGAAACATCCCCACAGCATGATGCTGCCACCACCATGCTTCATCTTAGGGATGGTGCTAGGTTTCCTCCAGACGTGACGCTTGGCATTCAGGCCAAAGAGTTCAATCTTGGTTTCATCAGACCAGAGAACCTTGTTTCTCATGGTCTGAGTCATTTAGGTGCCTTTTGGCAAACTCCAAACGGGCTGTGCTTTTTACTGAGGAGTGGCTTCTGTCGGGCCACTCTACCATAAAGGCCTGATTGTTGGGGTGCTGCAGAGATGGTTGTCCTTCTGGAAGTTCCTCCCATCTCCACAGAGGAACTCTGGAGCTGAGTCAGAGTGACCATCGAGTTCTTGGTCACCTCCCTGACCAAGGCCCTTCTCCCCCCGATTGCTCAGTTTGGCCGGGCAGCCATCTCTAGGAAGAGTCTTGGTGGTTCCAAACTTCTTTCATTTAAGAATAATGGAGGCCACGGTGTTCTTGTGGACCTTCAATGCTGGCAATCAAACAGGCTAAGTCCCAGTACAGAGACAAAATCGAGTCGCAATTCAACAGCTCAGACACAAGAGGTATGTGGCAGGGTCTACAGTCAATCACGGATTACAAAAAGAAAACCAGCCCCGTCGCGGACCAGGATGTCTTGCTCCCAGACAGGCTAAACAACTTTTTTGCCCGCTTTGAGGACAATACAGTGCCACTGACACGGCCCCCTACCAAAACCTGCGGGCTCTCCTTCACTGCAGCCGAGGTGAGTAAAACATTTAAACGTGTTAACCCTCGCAAGGCTGCAGGCCCAGACGGCATTCCCAGCCGCGTCCTCAGAGCATGCGCAGACCAGCTGGCTGGTGTGTTTACGGACATATTCAATCAATCCTTATCCCAGTCTGCTGTTCCCACATGCTTCAAGAGGGCCACCATTGTTCCTGTTCCCAAGAAAGCTAAGGTAACTGAGCTAAACGACTACCGCCCCGTAGCACTCACTTCCGTCATCATGAAGTGCTTTGAGAGACTAGTCAAGGACCATATCACCTCCACCCTACCGGACACCCTAGACCCACTCCAATTTGCTTACCGACCCAATAGGTCCACAGACGACGCAATCGCAACCACACTGCACACTGCCCTAACCCATCTGGACAAGAGGAATACCCATGTGAGAATGCTGTTCATCGATTACAGCTCAGCATTTAACACCATAGTACCCTCCAAACTCGTCATCAAGCTCGAGACCCTGGGTCTCGACCCCGCCCTGTGCAACTGGGTCCTGGACTTCCTGACGGGCCGCCCCCAGGTGGTGAGGGTAGGTAACAACATCTCCACCCCGCTGATCCTCAACACTGGGGCCCCACAAGGGTGCGTTCTGAGCCCTCTCCTGTACTCCCTGTTCACCCACGACTGCGTGGCCATGCACGCCTCCAACTCAATCATCAAGTTTGCGGATGACACTACAGTGGTAGGCTTGATTACCAACAACGACGAGACGGCCTACAGGGAGGAGGTGAGGGCCCTCGGAGTGTGGTGTCAGGAAAATAACCTCACACTCAACGTCAACAAAACAAAGGAGATGATTGTGGACTTCAGGAAACAGCAGAGGGAGCACCCCCCTATCCACATCGACGGGTCAGTAGTGGAGAAGGTGGAAAGTTTTAAGTTCCTCGGTGTACACATCACGGACAAACTGAATTGGTCCACCCACACAGACAGCGTCGTGAAGAAGGCGCAGCAGCGCCTCTTCAACCTCAGGAGGCTGAAGAAATTCGGCTTGTCACCAAAAGCACTCACAAACTTCTACAGATGCACAATCGAGAGCATCCTGTCGGGCTGTATCACCGCCTGGTACGGCAACTGCTCCGCCCACAACCGTAAGGCTCTCCAGAGGGTAGTGAGGTCTGCAGAACGCATCACCGGGGGCAAACTACCTGCCCTCTAGGACACCTACACCACCCGATGTCACAGGAAGGCCATAAAGATCATCAAGGACAACAACCACCCGAGCCTGTGCCTGTTCACCCCGCTATCATCCAGAAGGCGAGGTCAGTACAGGTGCATCAAAGCAGGGACCGAGAGACTGAAAAACAGCTTCTATCTCAAGGCCATCAGACTGTTAAACAGCCACCACTAACATTTAGCGGCCGCTGCCAACATACTGACTCAACTCCAGCCACTTTAAAAATGGGAATTGATGGAAATTATGTAAAAATGTACCACCAGCCACTTTAAACAATGCCACTTAATATAATGTTTACATAACCTACATTACCCATCTCATATGTATATACTGTACTCTATATCATCTACTGCATCTTGCCATCTTTATGTAATACATGTACCACTAGCCACTTTAAACTATGCCACTTTATGTTTGCATACCCTACAGTACTCATCTCATATGTATATACCGTACTCTATACCATCTACTGCATCTTGCCTATGCCGTTCTGTAACACCACTCATTCACATATCTTTATGTACATATTCTTTATCCCTTTACACTTGTGTGTGTATAAGGTAGTAGTTGTGGAATTGTTAGGTTAGATTACTTGTTGGTTATTACTGCATTGTCGGAACTAGAAGCACAAGCATTTCGCTACACTCGCATTAACATCTGCTAACCATGTGTATGTGACTAATAAAATTTGATTTGATTTGATTTGAATGTTTTGGTACACTTCCCCGATCTGTGCCTCGACACAATCCTGTCACGGATATCTATGGACAATTCTTTCGACCTCATGGCTCGGTTTTTGCTCTAACATGCATTGTCAACTGTGGGACCTTATATAGACAGGTGTGTGCCTTTCCAAATCATGTCCAATTGTAGACTCCAATCAAGTTGTAGAAACATCTCAAGGATGATCAATGGAAACAGGATGCACCTGAGCTCAATTTCGAGTCTCATAGCAAAAGGGCTGAATACTTATGTAAATAAGGTTTTTCTGTTTTTGATTTTTTAATAAATTTGCAAACATTTTGAAAATCCTTTTTTGTTTTGTCATTATAGGGTATTCTGTGTTGATTGATGAGGAAACATTTTATTTAATATATTTTAGAATAAGGCTGTAATGTAACAAAATGTGAGTCTGAATACTTTCTGATGGCACTGTTTGTGGTTGTCCCACCTTGCTATCTTAAGATGAATGCACTAACTGTAAATCGCTCTGGATAAGAGCGTCTGCTAAATGACTAAAATGTGAATGTAAATGTACCTGTGGAGAAAGCTACTATCTGGGGTACAATTATGTACCTATTAGAAAAAGTACAAATGAGCCCCTTACAGGGTACCACCTCAGTGACAAGCAGTTGTACCCGTTTAGTAACAAATGTAAACCTTTTTTTTCTGAGAGTGTAGAGAGAGTGTAGAGAGAGTGTAGAGAGTGAATGAGTGATCTAACTATATATATATACTGAACAAAAATAGAACGGAACATGTAACAATTTAAAAGATATTACTGAGTTACAGTTCATTGAAATAAATGAATTAGGCCCTAATCCATGGATTTCACATGACTGGGCAGGCTGCTTTTTTTACAGACAGAAATACTCCTCAGTTTCATCAGCTGTCCAGTTGGCTGGTCTCAGATGATCCCGCAGGTGAAAAGCCGGATGTGGCCGGATAAGCCGGATAAGAAAAAACATGTTTTATTAAGTGTGTGTGTGTTTGAGTGAGTTATGATACATGGAGGGAATTATTGGCTAGTTTGGTTCATCAGGCTGACACCCAGTCCTCTTATTGAGGGATGATGTGGTTTTGGCAACGTAAAGATAAGAATTCCAGAGTATGGTGTCTGTTATGAAATGTACTATGTGAGGTGCCGCATTGGGGAAGGTGAAGGTTATTGCAGTGTCTCGTGTTATATACTGATGGATGGATTTCAGAATTAACCTGGAAGAATCCATTGAAGGGTTTATGGAAACTGTCTGAGAGCTATGAGTATTTGTAGATGAAAATGCATAATTGGCGTACATTAATGTCATAAATAGACAAGATATTCAGTTTCTTAAACAAAGGTGCAGATGGAGCCAGTTAATTAGAGGAGGTGGCTAGTCTAGCAAATGTCTTTTGTATGATGAGTAATTGTGTAGGTAGGAGGCATATGTACTGGCCCAGACAATATTACAGTAAATGAGATATTGCTAAACTAAGCTATAGTATAGTTAGGAATCAAGCCTAATGAACCAAACCTCTAATCTCTCTGATGATACCAACAGATTTGATCACTTTTCTACAGACAAATTGAACACGATCTTTCCAGGATAACTTTTCATCAATTACAACTCTGAGGAATCTAGTGGATGTGACTTGTTCCTTTTTTTTCATTCCCACCAATTGAGATATTTGCTCTTTTTTAAAATGTATTTACAATATTTCTCATTCTTACTAGTGAATACAATAAAGATGGATTTTCTTTTTACATTATAGATACTTTGTTTATTTGGAAACATTGAGACAATTTGACCATACCTGAGTTGGCTTCTTTAATTAGTGAATCAAAATAGTGTGAAAATCAAATTGGTATCATCAGCAAAGAGAACGGGAAGTATGGTAGAAGACATCGCAGCAAGGTCATTGATATAGATGAGGAATAACAAAGGTCCCATTATCAACCCTGTGACACACCACATGACATCTTGGCCCTGGTAGATGCACAGCCGTTTGCATGAACAAATTGTTCTCTATCATAAACAACCAATTATACTGTATGTATAATCATGAAAACGGCAATCAAGGAAAGGGAGCTATCTGGTCAGTTGCACAACTGATTGCTTTCAACTGAAATGTGTCTTTCACATTTAATCCAACCTCTCTGAATCAGAGGGCTGCCTTAAATCGACATGATAATGCAATTTAGAAAGTAATATATCATGATCAATGGCGTCAAATGCTTTGGATGAATCTAAAAAGATGCCAAGAGCGTGTTCATTGTTGGTGTAACGATGTGCGCTGAGAGTCGGGAAGCAAGTTCAGGGAGTGAGTGTTTTAATGAAAAAACACAACATAAAACAAAAAAAGAAACAAACAACGCACAGACATGACACTGGAACAGAAACAATGATGTCTGGGGAAGGAACCAAAGGGAGTGACATATATAGGGAAGGTAATCAGGGAAGTGATGGAGTCCAAGTGAGTCTGATGACGCGCAGGTGCGTGTAAAGATGGTGACAGGTGTGCACCATCACAAGCAGCCTGGTAACACACGTGACAGTACCCCCTCCCCGAGGCATGGGAGCCTGTCGAGCCTGACAAACTGGCTGAGGCCTCCCAGGTAGCTCCGGTTCGGTCATCCGGACCGACATTAGCTCCAACAAAAATAAATACAAATCAAAAACACCCCTTGATGCGTCCCTTTGGTGAGGCGTTATTCTGTAACGAGTGCGCTGAGAGTCAGGAAGCAAGTTCAGGGAGTGAGTGGTTTAATAAATAAACGCAACAATGACCACGAAACACAAACAACGCACCTACATGAAAACAGAGTCAATAACACCTGAGGAAAGAACCAAGGGGAGTGACAGATATAGGGAAGATAATCAAGGAGGTGATGGAGTCCAGGTGAGTGTCATGAGGCGCAGGTGCGCGAGACGATGATGACAGGTGTGCGGGATAATCAGCAGCCTGATGACCTAGAGGCCAGAGAGGGAGTATATATGACAGTTGGTAAGGGCTGTAAAGTTGCAGAAGAGACATTTCTGTGGGGTAGTTTTTATGAAAACCATATTGGTGCTCATATAGACTACAGTGTTGATTTAAATGTTTCGACATTCTCTTATACACCAATTTGGGGTGGATTTTAGAAAAACATGGTAGTACAGATATTGAGTGATAATTTGTAAAAGATCTTGGATCCCCAGATTTATAGAGGGTGATCATTTTGGAAAATGTTTTAATCTTTAGGAACAATACCAGTTTGCATAGATTTGGTGAAGATATACGTTAGAGGCTCAGTAATCGAGGAAGACACTGATTTCACCAAAGAGGCATCAATCTCATCATGACCTGCTGCTGATATCATTAAGTTTCCAGTTACCTCCATCACCTCCATTACATCTGGAAGATCAAACTGAAGGAAAATGTCCCTTAATGTAATCCAAGGGATTTCTATCAGTTTTCAAAATTTTCTTTGACAGAGAGTAACACACATTCACAAAGAATTTATTCAATTCACATTGAATAACATCACGTTCACTATAGGTCTTATTTTCAACAATACACTGAGATGGGATAGTTGTAGATGCCTTTTTGATTGAGGATTTTCCCAGTTGCCATCATATTATTTAAGGATTCTTGGAATTTGTGAGTAAAATATATTTTGGGGGATATGTGAAGCAGATTAATAAATGTGTTCTTACACTGAACATTAATTTATCCAGCAACAGCTCTGGTGGACATTCCTGCAGTTAGCGTGCCAGTTGCACGCACCCTCAAAACTTGAGACATCTGTGGCATCTGTGTTGTGTGACAAACTGCACATTTTAGAGTGGTCTTTTATTGGCCCCAGCACAACGTGCACCTGTGTAATGATCATGCTGTTTAATCTGCTTCTTGATATGCCACACCTGTTAGGTGGATGGATTATCTTGGCAAAAGAGAAATACTCACTAACAGGGATGTAAACAAATTTGCGCATAACATTTTAGAGAAATAAGCTTTTTGTGTGTATGGAACATTTCTGGGATCTTTAATTTCAGCTCATGAAACATGGGAGCAACACTTTACATGTTGCTTTTATATTTTTGTTCAGTATAGATACATGTTGGACCTTAATTTGACCACCCTGTTGCAGGTAGTTAACATGTGTAGTGTATTTGAGGTTTAAAAAGTATTCTGAAGTTTGTCATTTCCACTTTTAAATTTCAGACTTAATTTTCCCTTACAAAAAATGTATCAACCCCTACAAAAATGTCCATTAATTATAATTCACATAATAATTAACGTTCCCTGTTGCTACAGGTTATTTTCCTGCTGTAGAAAACTGCCTCAAATTAAGATCCTACATGTGTAGCCACACGCACGCACGCTTGCGCGTGCGCTCTCTCTCTCACACACACACACACACACACACACACACACACACACACACACACACACACACACACACACACACACACACACACACACACACACACACACACACACACACACACACACACACACACACACACACACACACACACACACACCAAGGAGCCCCATCCCACCCCATCCCATATTCCTTCAGTCAAGTGAGATTTCTAAGCTGTCTGCACTGACTGATTGTAATTAAAACATCACTCCTGCTTAGTGAAGCCCCTGCTCCCAAACACATCCCTGATTCAGCTCCCAGAAAATAGTCTTTATTCCCCCGACCGGATCCCTTCCTCACAGGCCCAGCACACCATTCACAACATTTTCCCACCACAGGGGGCTAGAGTGGCCCAGTTCAGAGCATTTGTTTGAAAGTCGTGGGTCTTAACAATCTAGAAGCCTTTTCTGAGGCTGATGTGTTTTGGTCTTTTGTGCTTTGCAGGTTATTTTGGGGTCAGCGTGTTTTTTCCTTTCTTTCTACCCCCATTTTCGTTTTCCTTTTCAAATTGTATTATTATTCTAGTCAAAGACATAGAAGTTTGCTTTCCCACAACCTGTAGTTGTTTGACTTTGTTGTACTTGTTGTATTCAGGGTCTTGCAGTGACCGTAAATTAGAGATACAGATTGGCTTTGTCAGATAGCTATCTATCAATGTGGAACCAACAAATGATCTATCTGCATAATATATTTTACTGTACTTCTTTACTACGTCTATTCTAATGATCACTCACAGTGCTTTACACTGTATTCCACCACCAAACTGCTTCTAGTTCATAATGTATGCATAGAGATTCTTGACCTGTATATCAATTGCAACAGAACTGACTAACAGACAGAACTGAATAGTAGACAGTCTATAGCTCTGTACAGAAGACAGCAAGGACAGCAACTTACATAACCAATACTGTTGTCTATGAAATTGTGTTTACCCGAAACAACAACCCATTTAACCTGCCAAAAGGGTGGGATGATGTTTCATCAGTAGTTGTAACCTTTGGCATTCTCCTAATGCCTGCTTCTTGTAGTAGTTTGACATTGGATCTTTCATCTTCTCATTTCACTGTGTGCTGGGTCACCATGACTCAGTCCTTATACAAGGACCTAGTGAGCTTCTTCAAGTTTGTATTGGCGGATTGCAACCCACTGACAGATGCATACACCGCCACCTACTGTACTGGAGTGTGAAGCCAGTCACAACCTACCAGTATATTCTCCTAGCTAACCCTGAATTTCTAATAAAATAAAATAATTCCCTACAAATCTCACGACTTCCATCACCCCCACCCAAAATAACCTGTTAATTAAACAACCTATCCCTTACTACATCAATCATTTCACAAAATAATAATACATGTTCAACCGTTTCCTGTACCATACCGCCATTACACATCCAAGTACCATTCAATCCTGTATGCCCTAACCCCATCCTATACAACGTCACTTCCTCCCGTCGGTTCCCATTATATGACACTATTTCCCGTACAGATTTGAACTAATAATCCCAACAGGATACATCTATAAGTACAGTTGAGAGGATTGTTGGTTTGACCATGGGTATGCCCAGATTGATCAGATAGAATGACCATCCCACTGGGCACATACGTCAGTTCAACAGTTTAATAACTTATTTACATTTAATTGAGTTGTAAACTAAAGTGAATTCAACATGAAATCAACAAAAATTTGAACCATGTCATTGGAATTAGATTAAAAGTGGGGTAAAAAAAAAAGAATGATATTGAAATTCCTTTCAACGGCATCACATTAAATATTTTGGTTGAAATGACGTAGAAAAAAACGTTGATTCAACCACTTTGTGCTTAACGGGATAATATCAAATACTCCATCCACTACCTCAAGTGTATATGTCACGGCCGTCGTAAGGAGGAGACCAAGGCACAGCATGCATACATTCTATTTATTTAAACGAATGAACACTAAACAAAATGAACCGTGAAGTAATACAATTAAGTGCTGAACAGGCAACTACACATAGACAAGGACCCACGAAACCAAAAGGGAAGATGGCAACATAAATAGGATCCCCAATCAGAGACAACGATAAACAGCTGCCTCTGATTGGGAACCAATTCAGGCCACCATAGACCTACAATTACCTAGACTTACAAAACCCCTAGATCTACAAAAACCCTAGACAAAACAAGCATACCCACCCTCATCACACCCTGACCTAACCAAAATAATAAAGAAAACATAGATAACTAAGGTCAGGGCGTGACAGTATATGATCAGTACAATTTTGTTTTAAAGGTCGACTTAGAAATGATAAAAGGAGTCAAGACAATGTACAAAATTAAAGCAAAACAACTGCTTCAGGTCACCATAGTTCAGTCGTTCAGTGCTGTTTACCAGTAAAGCTTAATTAAATTTGCCCGCACATTCCATTCTTTAAAATATGTGTCAAGACCTTAATTGTCACACTTGGTGAAAAAAGCACAAAGAGAAAAAGGTGCCAACAACATTTCCTTTCAGTTTCCTGCTGTTCTTCACTGTACTGCGACAGGTTGCTGATCAGAGTGTGCATGCATCCCAAATGACAACCTATTCCCTTTGTAGTGCACTACTTTTGACAAGGGCCCATAGGACTCCAATAGGGCTCTGGTCAAAAGTAGTGAATAGGCTGCTAATTAGGACTCACCCTGTGTCTGTCTGTCAGGCTGAAGACGCTGCCCTGTCTTTCCTTATTACAATCAGCCTGTCTTGTTCATAACAACCATGCTGTTCATTAGGAGGTTTAAGCATGCAGCTCCAGGTCTCCTGTTGTGAGGGCAGGTCGTTTGGGCCTGAACAGTGGTCTGAGTGAGACACAGTGGGAAGGTTTGGCCATAAATATTCCCATAGTGCCCTGCTTTATCTTAATTGGACCAATGCGTTGCACTAAGAGGCCATGATGACACATCTAAATGGTTGATGGATGTAAAGTCAGTGGTTGAAAAGCATGTAGTATTATCATGAGCACTCCACACATTTAAAACAATTGGAAATTCAGTGGCTCAGCTGGGCATTGAGGAATATGTAAAACTATGTCAAGTATGGGGACATGTATTACAGAGATATACACTGAGTTTACAAGACATTGAGTTGACATCTTAATATTGAGTTGCACCCCTTTTTGCCCCTCAGAACAGCCTAAATTTGTCGGGGTATGGACTCTACAAGGTGTCGAAAGCGTCCCACAGGGATTCTGGCCCGTGTTGACTCCAATGCTTCCAATAGTTGTGTCAAGTTGGCTGGATGCCCTTTGGGTGGTGGATGATTCTTGATACACACGGGAAACTGTTGAGCGTGAAAAACCCAGCAGCGTTGCAGTTCTTGACACACTCAAACCAGCGCACCTGGCACCTACTACCAAAGGCACGGACATATTTTGTCTTGCCCATTCACCTTCTGTATGGCACACATACGCAATCCACGTCTCAATTGTCTCAAGGCTTCAAAATCCTTATTTAACCTGTCTTCTCCCTGTCATCTACACTGATTGAAGTGGATTTAACAAGTGACATCATTAAGGGATTATAGCCTTCACCTGGTCGGTCTATGTCATATAAAGAGCAGGTGTTCCTAATGTTTTGTACACTCAGTATAATAGGACATTCTTTTCTATTGAATTGTTGTTTCTACCCTATAGGTTAGTGTGTCAGATAAACATTGATTGGTTAGGGTTAGGTAACCTGGCCAGAGTGCCAGTCTGTTTCTACTCACTTGCCAACTACTTGTCACACTAGACCAGAGTTCCCACATAGAAGTCAGCTTGACGTGCATTTATTGATCGATAAACAAACACTAGGAGCAGGAATGTCTTAACAGTGTATGAGACTATTGTTACATATCAGAATAATTCAGCATATTTGGGATACTTCAGCAGTCTCCGGTTATTATACTTTTTAAAATGTGTTAAATACAACTAAGGTGCAATAGGGATTGATTTCTCAAACAGTTTTTTCGTGTCAACTGGTCAATGGTTTTCATTCATTGTCAAGTAGAGCCCCCTAGTGGTCTTTTGATGAGGGGTACTGCCTCACAAAATGACAGAATTAACCCAAAGAAATGTAGGCTACTACAGTATGGTTCCACACAAAGAAACGAAACATGTTCAGTGAATTTGTCAAGGGTACAGGAAAACATGGAGTTATATTGCCAGGCTTAATATTCATCCAGAAATGGGTATTCAGGATGGTCACTCCACCTGTGGGGAAAAAGAACCAACACACTGTATCAACACCTAAATATAAAAACTGACTCAATATTGTAGCTACTAAAGTGCAATACTTACATTAAAAGCTCCACAAAACGGATGTCTTTGTTCAGTCCTTCAATGGTTTTCATTTCATCCTCAGTGAGTGAAAAGTCAAATATCTATAACAGAGTACAAAAAGGGGGTATAACTGAAATAGGTCACCATGCAGTATACAAAACATTAGGAACAGCTTCCTCATATTGAGTTGCACCCCCTTTTGCCCTCAGAATAGCCTCAATTTGTCAGGGCATGGACTCTACAAGGTTTCGAAAGCATTCCACTGGGATGCTGGTCAATGTTGACTCCAATGTTTCCCACAGTTGTGTCAAGTTGGCCGGATGTCCTTTGGTTGGTGGACCATTCTTAATACACAAGAAAAACTTTTGAGCGTGGCACCTACTACCATACCCCGTTCAAAGGGACTTCAAAGTGGATTTAAAAAGGGATTAAGGGACCACAGCTTTCACCTCGATTCACCTGGTCAGTCCATGTCATGGAAAGAGCAGGCGTTACTAATGTTTTGTACACTCAGTGTATATTAGTGGTTGTTGACTATGTTTAATTCAGTTGAACCTGAAAGTTGTCCTTGATCCTGTGAGCGCTGAAGCTTTTGGGGATGACCACCACTCCTCTCTGGACATTGAATCGCAGGGCCACCTGAGCACTGTTCTTTCTGTACTTCTTTGCTATGGAGACCAGGACCTCATCCTCCAACAAAGGAGGGCATTTCAGGTTCACCCAGGAGGCGTCCCTTGAAGTGCCTAAGGGGCTGTAGCCTACGATCACAATGTTATTCTGACGGCAGTACTCAAGCAGCTTGGGCTGAGTGAAGTATGGATGGCACTCGACCTGTATTGAAAATATATATATAGCACTTATTAGTTATGTGCACAAATCTGAAATGAGGTTTTGCAAATGTAATTGCATAAGCATCTCAGCATTGAGAGAGAATTTGCCCCACCTGGTTGGACACAGGTCTGTGTTTGAGGCCAGGCTTTCTCAGTAGAAGCTCCAGCTGTCTCCTGTTGAAGTTGGAGACTCCCAGAGATTTGACCAGCCCTGCATCTTTGCAGGCCTCTAAAGCCTGTTGGAATAGAGGAGACTTTAAAATATGTCCTTCATACTGATTTACCAGAATGAGAGAGACATACCCCAGAGAAAAACAACACAAATTCTAGAGACTGGAGAACTTTGGAAAGAGGTCGACTGACTATTTATGGCATTGTCCTTGACACAGAGATTAGAGCCAAGGCCATTGCAATTGAATTTATATTTGTGCCCAGAATATTTACTCTTGTATATAGGCTAGTGCCTATGCTGTTCTAATACTCTGTAGTACATTGGTTTTCTTATATTGTTCATTATAACCACCCCATAAGTATGCTGATTGTTGAGATTCCTTCAGCTATTCTAAACACAATTGATTCTGATAATGAGACGATGATGCAGTTGGCTATGGGCCGGGAAGACAGAACTCACCTCCCATGTTGCACATAGGTCTGTCTCATGGTAAATATACCGCCCATCCTCATATTTAGGATAAAACTCTGCACCAGGCTGAAATTGAGATACCGTGATAAGAATGAATGACACATTTTGAGTTGACTTAAAAATAGTTCAACTTTTTAGAATTGGTCTTTTACATTGGCCTTGAAGTGGTGGGTGCAATTTCAAACTGACGTCTGTAGACTACAGTAGTTACAATCTGTTAACCTTGAATGCAGTGGGCATCTCGATGATGTATAGATCCACATAGTCCAGTTTCAGGGCCTTCAGTGTTCTCTCTAAGGCAGGCCTGACGAGCTCTGGAGGGTGGAAGGTGTTCCATAGCTGAGACAGGTAGAAAGAGATTGCTATGACCAACCGCTCTTAGGCTGTCAGACCTGCGTTCAAATACTATTTGATATCATTTCAAATACTTTAGCGTTGCTTGATTGCAATACAACCAATGGAAAAGACCCCAAAATACAAAACAAATACAAAAAGGTATGTAGTCTTTGTCCAGTTTACCGGACAAAGATTATCACCTATTCCTGGACAAAAATGCACTTTCAATTGGGAATCCTCATTGAACTCTTCTAGTTCTGAATCAAGGACTAGGCATCTGTGCCAGTGTAACCAGCCCTTAAAATAAAGGCCTACTATGGTTCTGTGATAGAAAGTTAAGTGAAGTTGAAGTGTGTAAATCAACCAGCAATAAAACAACTTCACCTTTCCACAGTAAAAGATGTCTTCTCTTTTGACGGTTCCATCCTCAATTTTCTCTCTTATGGCTTGGCCTACTTCGTGCTCATTGAAATACACCAAAGCCCCATCAAAGTGTCTGTACCCCACATCTATTGCATGCTTCACACTGTTTAACGCTGTGCCTCTGGGTGTCTGTCAACAAACAGAGTTTAGAGAGTGAATTTACATGAAAGAAAGTCCATTTATTTCTTAAACTTAGAGACATTAGTAAGGCCTACTTCGTTTTTTACTAGTTAGTGTTTAACCAGTCAATCACAGCAGTTAACATGGACTTTGTGCTCATATGAACATGGACTCATTTGATCTTTGATTCTCAAAGCGCTTTCTAGTTTACAGGTGGTTGACCTCGTCCCCAGGCTAAACGTGTCTGGGACTGAGATTAACAGGTGGCCTGCCTGTCAGTGAAAAATCCTAATTATGTTATCCAAATCAGACTGTCAGGTATACTCTTGAAAAATGTGAAATTCAAATATTGCTATTCTTGAATACTCCACCAACAATGTAATGTGAAGTTTTTGTGCAGGAGTACATTTGGTCAAATCTTTTTTCCCACATGCACCTGGTGTTCAAACTGCTCTTTAAAAAAAAAGGTTTCCCTTACCGTTCGTGGGTCTCCATAAGTCCCCAGTCCAAATAGGGGAATCCGGTTCCCATCACTGAGGGGAACACTGTGTTTCTCAGCAGTCAAGTTCATCTCTGAGTCTGTCTGGACTATGGGAGAAGTGAGGCTAGGGCTTCTTTATGTAGTAAACGTAATAGCTAATGTATTACTGAGCTACCTTTGATCCAGAGTGCAACATTACCCTTCCAGCAGACAGTGCTCTGCTCTCTGTGTCACAGTACAAAATGGTGTCACGACTTCTACCGAAGTCGGGTCCCTCTCCTTGTTCGTGTCAGAGTCATGTGTATAGGTGGCAGGGAAGTCAGGCGCAGGAGAGTCAAACAGAGTGTAAATGGAGTCTTTTAATATCTGTCCACTTAACATACTCCAAACACGAAAATGTACATACATAAAATAAACATGGATACGAGGACCCATCGCACACCTATACAGCAAGAAACAACACTGACATAAAACAATCTCTGACAAAGACATGAGGGGAAACAGAGGGTTAAATACACACCAGGTAATAGATGGGATTGAAAACAGGTGTGTGGGAAGACAAGACAAAACCAATGGGGGAAAAAAAATGGATCGATGATGGCTAGAAGACCGGTGACGTCGACCGCCGAGCACCACCCGAACAAGGAGAGGCAACGACTTCGGCAAAAGTCGTGACAGTTCGGGCGGCGTTCGACGTTACTGGCCTCTAGCCATCGCTCATCAACTTTCCTTTTTCCATTTGTTTTGTCCTTGTTTTACACACCTGGTTTCAATCCACCAACTACTTGTTCATTATTTAACCCTCTGTTCCCCCATGTTTGTTTGTGAGTGATTGTTTATTGTATTGCGGTCCGTTATTGTGGCCTTGGATTTATTTGACGTGTATTGTGATTATTGTTGAGTAAAATTGCGTACATTACTCATATCTGCTGTCTTGCGCCTGACTCGTCTACACCAGCTACACACAGACGCATTACAAATGGACCAGAAAACCCATGGCAGATGGACTGCCCCCTCTCATTGAAGCCATAAAGTTCACGGCCGACTAGGGTAGTACAAGATGATGTTTTCAGAAAGCAGGATCCCCAATTATAGTGATATATTCAACGTTTTTTCTTTATTTGTACTATTTTCTACATTGTAGAATAATAGTAGACATCAAAACTATGAAATAATATATTTGGAATCATGTAGTAATCAAAAAAGTGTTAAAAAGATATTCTTCAAAGTTGCCACCCTTTGCCTTGATGACAGCTTTGCACACTTTTGGCATTCTCTGAACCAGCTTCATGAGGTAGTCACCTGGAATGCATTTCAATTAACAGGTGTGCCTTGTTAAAGTTAATTTGTGGAATTTCTTTCCTTCTTAATGCGTTGAGCCAATCAGTTGTGAAAAGGTAGGAGTGGTATACAGAAGATGGTCTTTGACCAAATAGGGCTAAGTCCATATTATGGCAAGAAAAGCTCAAATAAGGAAAGAGTATCAACAGTCCATCATTACTTTAAGACATGAAGGTCAGTCAATCCATGATGAAACTGGCTCTCATGAGGACCATCACAGGAAAGGAACACCCAGAGTTACCTCTGCTGCAGAGGATAAGTTCATCAGAGTTACCAGCCTCAGAAATTGCAGCACAAATAAATGCTTCACAGAGTTCAAGTTCAACACACATCTCAACATAAACTGTTCAGAGGAGAATGCGTGAATCAGGCCTTCATGGTCAAATTGCTGCAAATAGAAGGACAACAATAATAAGAAGAGGCTTGCCTGGGCCAAGAAACACGAGCAATGGACATTAGACCAGTGGAAATCTGTCCTTTGGTTTGATGAGTCCAAATTTGAGATTTTGGTTCCAACCGCTGTGTCTTTGTGAGACGCAGAGTAGGTGAACAGATGATCTCCACATGTGTGGTTCCCACCGTGAAGCATGGAGGAGGAGGTGTTAAGTGTTCAGGGGTGCTTGTTGGTGACGCTATCTGTGGTATTTAGAATTCAAGGCACTCTTAACCAGCATGGCTACCACAGCATTCTGCAGCGATTCGCCATCCCATCTGGTTTGCGTTTAGTGGGACTATCATTTGTTTTTCAACAGGACAATGACCACTCACACCTCCAGGCTGTGTAAGTGCTATTTTACCAAGAAGGAGAGTGATTGAGTGCTGCATCAGAAGACCTGGCCTCCGCAATCACCCGACCTCAACCCAATTGAGATGATTTGGGATGAGTTGGACCACAGAGTGAAGGAAAAGCAGCCAATAAGTGCTCAGCATATGTGGGAACTCCTTCAAGGCTGTTGGAAAAGCTTTCCAGGTGAAGCTGGTTGAGAGAATGCCAAGATTGTGCAAAGCTCTCATCAAGGCAAAGGATATATTTGTGTGTGTTATTTCATGGTTTTGATGTCTTCACTATTATTCTAGAAAATAGTAAAAATAAAGAAAACCCTTGAATAAGTAGGTGTGCCCAAACTTTTGACTGGTACTGTATATATATATGTTGTTTGTGTGTGTTTATATATATGCGTGTGTGTGTGTATTGCACCAGATGTATGTCCTTAAACTAGTTATAAAAAATGTGCATACTGAAGAAATTAGAAGGATAATTTAGTTGCTACGGTAGCCTGCAGTACCTCGAGGCCGTGTCTGAAATCCGTCTTGCCTACTACTAAAAATACTAATGTGCACTAATAGTATTACATACTATTTAGAATGTACTGCTTATTAAAAACCTTTGCAGAAAGAAACAAATATCAAGATAGCCCTTCTACTCATCCATACCAAGAAGGCATCATCTAATGTGCATTTTTATATTCTGATTATCAGCTGTTCTCAACCACAAAAGATGATTCCCTTCCTCATTAGTGTGCAGCAAATTCTACTTGATAAAAAGACTAAATGAGTATGACATCTTAGCATTTAAGGCATACTCAATTTTCTAAATTTCCCATAGTATAATTGTTTTTTTTCTCCTCACATAACCAGAATGCATGTCTCCCCTGACTGCCTTCCGTTTTGAAGACATTTATTTTCAACTTCGTATTGCTGCAATCCCATTAACGGGATCGACATGACAACAGCCAGTGAAAGTGCAGGGCACCAAATTCAAACAACAGATCTCAAACATACATGTATTTTATACCATTTTGAAGGTAATCTTGTTGTTAATCCCACCAAAGTGTCCGATTTCAAATAGGCTTTACAGCGAAAGAACCACAAACGATTATGTTAGGTCAGAGCCAAGCCACAGAAAATCACAGCCATTTTTCCAGCCAAAGAGAGGAGGCACAAAAAGCACAAATAGAGATGAAATTAATCACTAACCTTTGATGATCTTCATCAGATGACACTCATAGGACTTCATGTTACACAATACATGTATGTTTTGTTCGATAAAGTGCATATTTATATAAAAAAAAATCTCAGTATACATTGGCGCGTTATGTTCACTAGTCCCAAAAACATCCGGTGATATTGCAGAGAGCCACATCATTTTACAAAAATCCTCATTATAAATGTCGATGAACAGTTGTTAGACATGTAAATATAGATACACTTCTCCTTAATGCAACTGCTGTGTCAGATTTCAAAAAAACTTTACGGAAAAAGCAAACCATGCAATAATCTGAGTACAGCTTTCAGACAACAAAGCAGCCAAAAAGATATCCGCCATGTTGGCTAGTCAACATTAGTCATAAATAGCATTATAAATATTCACTTACCTTTGGTGATCTTCATCAGAATGCACTCCCAGGAATCCCAGTTCCACATTAAATGTTTGATTTGTTCGATAATGTCCATCATTTTTGTCCAAAGAGCTACTTTTGTTAGCACGTTTGGTAAACAAATCCAAAGTCATGACACGTGTTCCCTAGTTGCAGACGAAATGTCAAAAAGTTCCGTTACTGTCCGTAGAAACATGTCAAACGATGTATGGAATCAATCTTTAGGATGTTTTTAACATAAAACTTTAATAATATTCCAACCGGAGAATTCCTTTGTCTTCAGAAAAGCAAAGGAACGCAGCTACCTCTCATGTGAAATGCGCATGACCAGCGCCTGACTGCTGGCAGACCTCTGACTCATTCCTCTCTCATTCGATCCCACTTCACAGTAGAATCCTCAAACAAGTTTCTAAAGACAGTTGACATCTAGTGGAAGTCTTAGGAACTGTAACATAACCAATATCCCACTGTGTATTCAATATAAAGGCTGGGGTGAAAATCGACCAACCTCAGATTTCCCACTTCCTGTTTGGATTTCTTCTCAGGTTTTTGCCTGCCATATGAGTTATGTTATACTCACAGACATTATTCAAACAGTTTTAGAAACTTCAGAGTGTACTATAATACTAATAATAATATGCTTATATTAGCAACTGGTACTGAGGAGCAGGCAGTTTACTCTGGGCACATCTGGGCATCTTTCATCCAAGCTACTCAATACTGCCCCTGCAGCCATAAGAAGTTAAAGCTACCACTTGAGAATCTGGTCAATCTAATGGATCATTTGTGCTAATATCCAGAGCTTCAAATGCAACATTGAGTCTTTACATAGGAATGAATGATGTGACATCATTGACAGCCTTGTCCATAGAGTCAATGTAGGGGTGATGTTACATGTTTCTACATTTTAGTAATTTAGCAGACACTCTTATCCAGAGTGATTTACAAGAGAAATTAGGGTTAAGTGCCTTGCTCAAGGGCACATTAACAAATGTTTTACCTAGTCTGCTCAGGGATTTGAACCAGCAACCTTTCGGTTACAGGCCCAACGCTCGTGTTCCAAGCTCGTAGTTCACTTTTGATTATTTATTTTAACTAAAAATAAAATTTTACACTTTAGGGTTTAGATTCACTCAATATTATTATTATTCATATAATTTTTGTTTGAATTATTGAGGTCAACATCTGAATGTGTATTTTAATAGGATTGCTGTCACAGGACCATCCCTATGACCAAAATAAAAACAAAAGTCACTCCCCATAATGAACAGCCCCTAAATTAATTAGATTTAAAACAGTGAACATTTCCCTCCCATCACAGCGCTTTACTGAACCTTACCTCACCCATCTCAGATACCTCAGCTTGCATGCCGAGGAGCAGACTGGGAAAAATATACAAGCAGCACTCGCCTAGAAACGCTAGCCTTGCCGTCATGTGGGTGCTAACAAGCTAACAAGCAAGCTAGGTAGTGCTACAGTAGGTATCAACAGCCATTGTCAGCCAATCCAGTAGGTGACCGCAGCTGTGCTGCAGCAAGGCAAATTGGTGCTGTGATGTCGTTGCGGCAACGGCAAAAACACCCTCTAGTGACTTCTAGCGACAAATCAAGAAGCTAATATAGCGGATCTCAATGAAAAATAGACTGGTCCCCTGGTCCCCCTGTACACTTCACTTCCCTTCATTGGCTTGTTTTTAAAATGTATGGACAGCCAGGGGCACACTCCCACACTCAGACATTATTTACAAAAGATGCATTTGTGTTTAGTGAGTCCACCAGGGCAGAGGCAGTAGGGATGACAACGTGTTCTCTTGATATTTGCTTGAATTTGACCATTTTCCTGTCCTGCTAAGCATTCAAAATGTAACTAGAACTTTTGGTTGTCAGGGAAAATGTATGAACTAAAAAGTACAATATTTTCTTTAGGAATGTTGTGAAGTAAAAGTAAAAGTTGTCAAATATAAATAGTAAAGCAAAGATACCCCAAAAACCTACGTAAGTAGTACTTTAAAGTATTTTAAATTAAGTATTACACCACTGGGAATGGTGTAACGATCGTCGTCGGGAGAAGGAGAAGAGGACGAAAGTGTAGCGTGATAAGTATTCATAATAGTTTTAATAAATATGAACACTCGAACAAAAACAACAAAACGACAAATGAACAGTTCTGCAAGGTGCAACAAACACTAAACAGACAATAACCACCCACAACTAAAAGTGTGCTAACAGGCTACCTAAGTATGGTTCTCAATCAGAGACAACGATAGACAGCTGCCTCTGATTGGGAACCATACCAGGCCTTAACATAGAAATACAAAACCTTGACATGCAAACATAGAATGCCCACCCACATCACACCCTGACCAAACAAAAAATAGAAATATACAAAGCAATCTACGGGCAGGGCGTGACAATAGGCATCTGGATCAAATTAATTTCATTCAAACATGCTGTTGTGCAGCTCAGGTGTATAACCTGCAAACAATCATAGAAAAAGCTAATATATTTGTTGTGTGTCTGCAAACATAGACATTTTATGGAGTTAAAATGCACAGCGCTGCACTGATGCTGATTGCATGTGACAACAAGGATCTCACCTGCACACCGATGTTGAACGAAGAAGACAATTGGAGCCTTCCGGAGGCAAAACTGAATGAAATGAAGGACGTCTAGTAATATTATTTTGAATGAACATTTTGGGGAATACCTGAATGTTTGGATAGCTCGCTGCCAGGTGACATAAATAGACAAGGGTTCTTCTTTCTCTGTGTTGTTTTCATAAAAGTGAAGTAGCGATGGATGAAGATGCAGATGCACCTGTACCGTGTGTCATTTAGACTTTCAGAAGTCTCCACTCCGTCTCCTGCTCTCGTTTACAAACAATAGATACGTGAGATAGTGCATCTGGTTGTGTACGATTGCATGTTCTGTACAAGTGCAAAATCCACCTTAGCATCCCTGACCTTATCTGTGATGTATTTTAAACAATGAATCTGCATTTTAAAACCCCCTGGAGTCTATTGACGCACCGGTGCATCAATCTATGTAACATCATGTCACGTCCTGACCATAGTGCTTATGTGTTTTGCTTGTTTTAGTGTTGGTCAGGATGTGAGCTGGGTGGGCATTCTATGTTGTGTGTCTAGTTTGTCTGTTTCTGTGTTCGGCCTAATATGGTTCTCAATCAGAGGCAGCTGTCAATCGTTGTCCCTGATTGAGAATCATATATTGGTGGCTTGTTTTGTGTTGGGATTTTGTGGGTGGTTGTTTCCTGTCTCTGTGTTTTGTCTGCACCAGAAAGGACTGTATCGGTAAGCCACGTTTGTTATTTTGTAGTTTTGTAAGTGTTCACGTTTTTCGTCTGTCATTAAATATGGTGAACATGGAATACGCTGCGTCTTGGTCCGATCCCTGCTACACTCTCTCTTCTCGTGAAGAGAGGGAAGGCTGCCGTTACACATCATTTAAAAAATCCCCATCAAAATGTAGCTGTTTAAGCTAGAGATATCTTGGGCTGCGATGTTTGTCAGACCATGAGACATCCTGAAAATCAGTCTTCTCACAGAAATGACTGTAGTGTCTCGGCTTTGCTCTACGACCCCCAAAGTCCTACCCATGGGACTTATATGAAGTCGGTACCTTCGATGTGTCAACTTCTGCTTGTAGAGTCGAAACTGTTTGAGCTACAAACTAATGTCACCCCATTGGCAAGGAAAGATTCTCACGACAAACATGATGGTGTTCTGCGTTTAGCGCTACCACCCACACCAGTGTCACGGGACTCGTATGAAGGAATACCAGTTTAAAAAATGAAGGTATGGAGGTATGGAGATAGCTTTATGCCTAACCCAAAAAAGGTGTAAATATATATATATATATATATTTCCTGAGCTTTCTTATCTCCTAGATATAGGACAGACACTTATTCCTTATTATTTCTTTTGTAAGTATCTTTTTTTTGCCATTTATGAATGTATTATTCAATGCATTTCTATGGGATTTTTTAGCAAAGACCACATTTTATATTTTCTCAACAAACAATTATTATAATTTTTTATATACCGTGCATGCCGGAAAGTATTCATACCCATTGACTTTTTCCACATTTTGTTACGTTACAGCCTTATTCTTAAATGGATGAAAAAAACATTTTCCTTCATAAATCTACACACAATACCCCATAAAGACATCACAATACCTCGTAATAAAGCAAAAACTGGTTTGTAGAATTTTTTGATGATTTATTACAAATAAAAAACTGAAATCACATGTACATAAGTATTCATACCCTTTACTCAGTACTTTGTTAAAGCACCTTTGACAGCGATTACAGCCTCAAGTCATTTTGGGTATGATGCTACAAGCTTGGCACACCTGTATTCGTGGAGTTTCTCCCATTCTTCTCTGCAAAGCCCATCAAGCTCTGTCAGGTTGGATGGGGAGCATCGCTGCACAGCTGTTTTCAAGTCTCTCCAGAGATGTTAGATCAGGTTCAAGTCCGGGCTCTGGTTGGGTCACTCAAGGACATTCAGAGACTCATTCCGAAGCCACTCCTGAATTGTCTTGGCTGTGTGCTTAGGGTCGTTGTCCTGTTGGACGGTGTACCTTCACTCCAGTCTGAGGCATTTCATCAATGATCTCTCTGTACTTTGCACCGTTCATGTAGCATCATACGCAAGAAGACTCAAGGCTGTAATCACCACCAAAGGTGCTTCAACAAAGTACTGAGTCTGAATACCTGTGTAAAATATGATTTTTCAGTTTTTTTTTTTTTTTTTTTTATATATATTTTTTTAATACATTAAAAAATATATATAAAATCTGTTTTTGCTTTGTCGTTAAGGGATATTGTGTGTAGATTGATGAGAGAAAAAAACTATTTAATCAATTTAAAATAAGGCTGTAACGTAACAAAATGTGGAAAAAGTCAAGGGGTCTGAATACTTTCCGAATGCACTGTACAAAATACCGATTTACGATGTATTTGGCACATAATTGGTCTAGCCAAGGGGTGTCAAACTCATTCCATGGAGGGCCTAGAGTCTGCCGTTTATTTTGTTTCCCCTATAATTTAAGACCTAGACAATCAGGTGAGGTGAGTTTTTTACTAATTAGTGACCTTAATTCATCAATGAAGTACAAGGGAGGAGCGAAAACCCGCAGACTCTCGGCCCTCCGTGGAATGAGTTTAACACGTGCTCTAGCCTATACTCAAAAACGAAACAAATTATAGTCATCACCTTTGAGTGTAGACTGTATTATTATGCATACTGGATGGACTGGTTACCTTTATGCTACGCTCTAAACATTCTATCCATGAGTCTGGGAGAGAACGTATAGGCCTAGGTGATGGTTCATTGATTGTGCAGGGCGGCTTACAATTTTAGTGAATTTGTATTTGACTTTGAATAGCCTAGTAATAGTAGGGCTTTTTTTTATTTACATTTTCATAATGAATAGGCTGACCCGTTACCCGTAATTACGGAATATCTCACCACCATTCCATCTGCTCCCTTTCCTTCATTTCTTTCTGGAGCACGCAGAGATAGGGGTTGCCAACAGTATAATTAAATATGTTTTGTTGTGAAAACATGTTACTATCGATGTTCACGGACAGACTTGGTTTGGTTTCCCAAATTAAGCACTTTATAGCTGCAGAAACTTGGTTCAAACAGTGCTTGAACCGAAGTAGCCTACTAGGCATGATTGAAAAACGAACCAGCGGGAAAGCGGCCTCCATTCGCTATTCGAGTGCATAAGGATGACATTTATTTGTTTCCCTGCTCCTATTTCTGCCCATTTGATAATGGAAACCAATTTTACATATTAGTAAAGAAAGTATTAAATTGAGAATAGTTTGATGGGTGAAAATACGACCACTTGATGAGAGAACAGCATGTGCAGATTAGATTGCAAGATTATCTGTATGTCCACAATGACACTTTCTCTGATTTGTCTTTTCTGTCTGCATTCTGTCTCCGCCCCCTATTGTGATAGCACAGTCTCATTATCCTTAGCATCTGTACTCACATGCATGTCGGACATTTGCACTTCAAATCATTCACATTGTGCGGCTATCTGTCACCTTCGTCATATGAATCGGACCAAGGTGCAGCGTGGTATGCATACATTCTTCTTTATTAACTTCTTATGGCTGCAGCCCGGCGTCGGTACACTTATGACAACAGCCACTTCAAGTGCAGGGCGCGAAATTCAAAATATATATTTTTTTAAATATTTAACTTTCACACATTAACAAGTCCAATACAGCATATGAAAGGTACACATCTTGTGAATCCAGCCAAAATTTTTAAAATGTTTTACAGGGAAGACACAATATGTAAATCTATTAGCTAACCACGTTAGCAAAAGACACCACTTTTTTTACTCCACCAGTTTTTTACTCCATCAGTAGATATCACAAATTCGACCAAATAAAGATATAAATAGCCACTAACCAAGAAACAACTTCATCAGATGACAGTCTGATAACATATTTATTGTATAGCATATGTTTTGTTAGAAAAATGTGCATATTTCAGGTATAAATCATAGTTTACATTGCAGCTACAATCAGAAATTGCACCGAAAGCAGCCATAATAATTACAGGCACCAACGTCAAATACCTAATTACTCATCATAAAACATTTCTGAAAAATACATAGTGTACAGCAAATGAAAGACAGGCATCTTGTGATTCCAGCCAATATTTCCGATTTATTAAGTGTTTTACAGCGGATTTTTTTTTTTGCGTTATATTAGCTTACCACAATAGCCAGAAACACTTGGGCGCCGACGACTACGACAGATATATGAAATAGCATCATAAAATGTTTCTTACTTTTGCTGATCTTCCATCAGAATGTTGGACAAGGTGTCCTTTGTCCAGAACAATCGTTGTTTGGATTTAGAACGGCAACTTTCCCTCTTCATTTAGCAAGCGTGCTAGCCAAGTGGCTCGAATCTCTCCATGTCAACAAACGGAAGAGAACGGAACACGGCAAAACTCCCGAAAAATTTTCAATAATCTGATGAAACTATATTGAAAAAACATACTTTACGATGATATGGTGACATGTATCAAATAAAATCAAAGCCGGAGATAATAATCGCCTATAACGGCAGCTAAACAAAAGGCAATCCCACTGTCCACCTCGCGCTCTTCAGAGTACCGAAAATGGGGGACACGTCATTCCAAGATGTGTTCCATCTCAGACCAAGATAATCACCTCATTTCTTCTCTCACAGCCTCTTGACACCCAGGGGAAGGTGTATGACGTGCATGTATACTAATAGGTCTTGTGCCCATTTATAGGGAGGAAGAAGAATAGAGCCTAGATTTCAGACTTTCCACTTTCTGGTCAGGAAATGTGCTGCAGAATGAGTTCTGTTTCACTCAGAGAAATAATTCAAACGGTTTTAGAAACTAGATAGTGTTTTCTATCCAATAGTAATAATAATATGCATATTGTACGAGCAAGAATTGAGTACGAGGCCATTTTAAATGGGCACCTTTTATCTGGCTACTCTATACTGCCCCTTGCAGCCCAAACAGGTTAAAGAAAGAACACTGAACAAACTAACAAAACAACAAAACCAACGAAACGTGAAGCGATATGAAATAGTGCAGAAAGGCAACTAAACATAGAATAAGAACCCATAAACACCAAAGGGAAATGGCTACCTAAATATGATCCCCAATCAGAGACAAAGACAAACAGCTGCCTCTGATTGGGAACCATATCAGGCCACAAGAAACATACAAATACCTAGACCTACAAAACCCCTAGACAATACAAAAACTAGTGTATCCACCCTAGTCAAACCCTGACCTAACCAAAATATAAAGAAAAATGTCACGCCCTGCCCTGACCTGAGATATCTCTATCTCAAGTGACCCCGCTAATCAAATCAAATCAAGTTGATTTTATATAGCCCTTCGTACATCAGCTAATATCTCGAAGTGCTGTACAGAAACCCAGCCTAAAACCGCAAACAATGAAGGTGTAGAAGCACGGTGGCTAGGAAAAACTCCCTAGAAAGGCCAAAACCTAGGAAGAAACCTAGAGGACCCAGGCTATGAGGGGTGGCCAGTCCTCTTCTGGTTGTGCCGGGTGGAGATTATAACAGAACATGGCCAAGATGTTCAAATGTTCATAAATGACCAGAATGGTCAAATAATAATCGGGAGTAAATGTCAGTTGGCTTTTCATAGCCGATCATTAAGAGTATCTCTACTGCTCCTGCGGTCTCTAGAGAGTTGAAAACAGCAGGTCTGGGACAGGTAGCACGTCCGATGGACAGGTCAGGGTTCCATAGCCGCGGGCAGAACAGTTGAAACTGGAACAGCAGCAAGGCCAGGTGGACTGGGAACAGCAAGGAGTCATCATACCCGGTAGTCCTGACGCATGGTCCTAGGGCTCAGGTCCTCTGAGAGAGAGAAAGAAAGAGAGAAGGAGAGAATTAGAGAGAGCATACTTAAATTCACACAGGACACCGGATAAGACAGGAGAAGTACTCCAGATATAACCAACTGACCCTAGCCCCCCGACACATAAACTACTGCAGCATAAATACTGGAGGCTGAGACAGGAGGGGTCAGGAGACACTGTGGCCCCATCCGATGATACCCCTGGACAGGGCCAAATAGGAAGGATATAACCCCACCCACTTTGCCAAAGCTCAGCCCCCGCACCACTAGAGGGATATCTTCAACCACCAACTTACAACCCTGAGACAAGGCCGAGTATAGCCCACAAAGATCTCCACCACAGCACAAACCAAGGGGGGGCGCCAACCCAGACAGGAAGATCAAGTCAGTAACTCAACCCACTCAAGTGACGCACCCCTCCTAGGGACGGCATGAAAGAGCACCAGTAAGCTAGTGACTCAGCCCCTGTAATAGGGCCAGAGGCAGAGAATCCCAGTGGAGAGAGGGGAACCGGCCAGGCAGAGACAGCAAGGGCGGTTCGTTGCTCCAGAGCCTTTCCGTTCACCTTCACACTCCTGGGCCAGACTACACTCAATCATATGACCTACTGAAGAGATAAGTCTTCAGTAAAGACTTAAAGGTTGAGACCGAGTCTGCGTCTCTCACATGGGTAGGCAGACCATTCCATAAAAATGGAGATCTATAGGAGAAAGCCCTGCCTCCAGCTGTTTGCTTAGAAATTCTAGGGACAATTAGGAGGCCTGCGTCTTGTGACCGTAGCATACGTGTAGGTATGTATGGCAGGACCAACTCGGAAAGATAGGTAGGAGCAAGCCCATGTAACGCTTTATAGGTTAACAGTAAAACCTTGAAATCAGCCCTTGCCTTAACAGGAAGCCAGTGTAGGGAAGCTACAATGTTACGTAGATGGAAAAAAACTGTCCTTGAAACAGTCTTGATATGTTCGTCAAAAGAGAGATCAGGGTCCAGAGTAACGCCGAGGTCCTTCACAGTTTTATTTGAGACGACTTTACAACCATGAAGATTAATTGTCAGGTTTAACAGAAGATCTCTTTGTTTCTTGGGACCTAGAACAAGCATCTCTGTTTTGTCCGAGTTTAAAAGTAGAAAGTTTTCAGCCATCCACTTCCTTATGTCTGAAACACAGGCTTCTAGCGGGGGCAATTTTGGGGCTTCACCATGTTTCATTGAAATGTACAGCTGTGTGTCATCCGCATAGCAATGAAAGTTAACATTATGTTTTCGAATGACATCCCCAAGAGGTAAAATATATAGTGAAACAATAGTGGTCCTAAAACGGAACCTTGAGGAACACCGAAATGTACAGTTGATTTGTCAGAGGACAAACCATTCACAGAGACAAATTGATATCTTTCCGACAGATAAGATCTAAACCAGGCCAGAACGCGTCCGTGTAGACCAATTTGGGTTTCCAATCTCTCCAAAAGAATGTGGTGATCGATGGTATCAAAAGCAGCACTAAGGTCTAGGAGCACGAGGACAGATGCAGAGCCTCGGTCTGGCGCCATTAAAAGGTCATTTACCAACTTCACAAGTGCAGTCTCAGTGCTATGATGGGGTCTAAAACCAGACTGAAGCATTTCGTATACATTGTTTGTCTTCAGGAAGGCAGTGAGTTGCTGCACAACAGCTTTTTCAAAAACAATTGAGAGGAATTGAAGATTCGATATAGGCCGATAGTTTTTTATATTTTCTGGGTCAAGGTTTGGCTTTTCAAGAGAGGCTTTATTACTGCCACTTCTAGTGAGTTTGGTACACATCCGGAGAGCCGTTTATTATGTTCAACATAGGAGGGCCAAGCACAGGAAGCAGCTCTTTCAGTAGTTTAGTTGGAATAGAGTCCAGTATGCAGCTTGAAGGTTTAGAGGCCATGATTGCTTTCATCATTGTGTCAAGAGATATAGTACTAAAACACTTGAGTGTCTCCCTTGATCCTAGGTCCTGGTAGAGTTGTGCAGACTCAGGACATCTGAGCTTTGGAAGAGTACGCAGATTTAAAGAGGAGTCCGTAATTTGCTTTCTAATGATCATGATCTTTTCCTCAAAGTTCATGAATTTATTACTGCTGAAGTGAAAGCCATCCTCACTTGGGGAATGCTGCTTTTTAGTTAGCTTTGCAACAGTATCAAAAATAAATTTAGTTTTCTTATTTTCCTCAATTAGGTTGGAAAAGTAGGATGATCGAGCAGCAGTGAGGGCTCTTCGATACTGCACGGTACTGTCTTTCCAAGCTAGTCGGAAGACTTCCAGTTTGGTGTGGCGCCATTTCCGTTCCAATTTTCTGGAAGCTTGCTTCAGAGCTCGGATACTTTCTGTATACCAGGGAGCTAGTTTCTTATGACAAATGTTTTTCGTTTTTAGGGGTGCAACTGCATCTAGGGTATTGCGCAAGATTAAATTGAGTTCCTCAGTTAGGTGGTTAACTGATTTTTGTCCTCTGACGTCCTTGGGTAGGCAGAAGGAGTCTGGAAGGGCATCAAGGACTCTTTGTGTTGTCTGAGAATTTATAGCACGACTTTTGATGCTCCTTGGTTGGGGTCTGAGCAGATTATTTGTTGCGATTGCAAACGTAATAAGTTGGTGGTCCAATAGTCCAGGATTATGAGGAAAAACATTAAGATCTACAACATTTAGTCCATGGGACAAAACTAGGTCCAGAGTATGACTGTGGCAGTGAGTAGGTCCAGAGACATGTTGGACAAAACCCACTGAGTCAATGATGGCTCCAAAAGCCCTTTGGAGTGGGTCTGTGGACTTTTCCAAATGAATATAAAAATCACCAAAAATTAGAACATTATCTGCTATGACTACAAGGTCCGATTATGAATTCAGGGAACTCAGTGAGGAACGCTGTATATGGCCCAGGAGGCCTGTAAACAGTAGCTATAAAAAGTGATTGAGTAGGCTGCATAGATTTCATGACTAGAAGCTCATAAGACGAAAATGTCAATTTTTTTTGTTGTAAATTTAAATTTGCTATCGTAAATGTTAGCAACACCTCCACCTTTGCGGGATGCACGGGGGATATGGTCACTAGTGTAACCAGGAGGTGAGGCATAACTGCCTTTGAAGTGAGGGATCTAACATTATGTAGCCCTATTTTGAGATGTGAGATATCACGATCTCTTTCAATAATGGCAGGAATGGAGGAGGTCTTTATCTTAGTGAGATTGCTAAGGCGAACACCGCCATGTTTAGTTTTGCCCAACCTAGGTCGAGGCACAGACACAGTCTCAATGGGGATAGCTGAGCTGACTACACTGACTATGCTAGTGGCAGACTCCACTAAGCTGGCAGGTTGGCTAACAGCCGGCTGCCTGGCCTGCACCCTATTTCATTGTGGAGCTAGAGGAGTTAGAGCCCTGTCTATGTTGGTAGATAAGATGAGAGCACCCCTCCAGCTAGGATGGAGTCCGTCACTCCTCAGCAGGTCAGGCTTGGTCCTGTTTGTGGGTGAGTCCCAGAAAGAGGGCCAATTATCTACAAATTCTATATTTTGGGAGGGACAGAAAACAGTTTTCAACCAGCGATTGAGTTGTGAGACTGCTGTAGAGCTCATAACTCCCCCTAACTGGGAGGGGGCCAGAGACAATTACTCCATGCCGACACATCTTTCTAGCTGATTTACACGCTGAAGCTATGTTGCGCTTGGTGACCTCTGACTGTTTCACCCTAACATCGTTGGTGCCGACGTGGATAACAATATGTCTATACTCTCTACACTCGCCAGTTTTAGCTTTAGCCAGCACCATCTTCGGATTAGCCTTAACGTCGGTAGCCCTGCCCCCTGGTAAACAGTGTATGATCGCTGGGTGATTCGTTTTAAGTCTAATACTGCGGGTAATGGAGTCGCCAATGACTAGGGTTTTCAATTTGTCAGAGCTAATGGTGGGAAGCTTCGGCGTTTCTGACCCCGTAACGGGAGGAGTAGAGACAAGAGAAGACTCGGCCTCAGACTCCGACTCGCTACTTAATGGGGAAAACCAGTTGAAAGTTTCTGTCGGCTGAATGAGCGACACCAGTTGAGCATTCCTACAGCATTTCCCTCCAGAAGCCATGAGAAAGTTGTCCGGCTGCGGGGACAGTGCGGGGGGATTTGTAATACTATCTGTACTTACTGGTGGCACAGACGCTGTTTCATCCTTTCCTACACTGAAATTACCCTTGCCTAACGATTGTGTCTGAAGCTGGGCTTGTAGCACAGCTATCCTCGCCATACGGCGATCGTTCTCCTGTATATTATGAGTACAGCGACTGCAATTAGAAGGCATCATGTTAATGTTACTACTTAGCTTCGGCTGTTGAAGGTGCTGACGAACCATGTCCAGATAAAGCGTCCGGAGTGAAAAAAGTTGAATGAGGGAAAAAAGTTGAGGGAAAAACAAAAAATATAAACAGTAATTAAAAAGTAAAAACCGTAAAGTTGTCAGCTAGCAAAGTAAGGTTGGCAACAAAATGCACAGCAACACGTCTGGAAGTGTGTTCTACCACCGCAGCACACACAATGTTAGCCCCTCTAATAGTTTTCTGCGCACATTTCCTGTATTACACTTGCTCAGTATGGCATCTCTAATCTGATTGTACTTATCTCCTGCAGTCACAGTCTAAGACGAGTAACAAATTGCTTAACTGTCTCACCAGTTTTCAGTGTCAGTTGCGGTGCGAATGCTGTGTTCACCTGTGGCACAAAGTATGCATTTAACGCAGCCCAATCAAATCAAATTTTATTGGTCACATAAACGTGTTTAGCAGATGTTATTGCGGGTGTAGCGAAATGTTTGTGTTTCTAGCTCCGACACTGCAGTAATATCTAACAAGAAATATCTAACAATTTACCCAATACACACAAATCTAAGTAAAGGAATGGAATTTAGAATATATAAATACTGTATGTAGACGAGCAATGTCAGAGCGGCATATACTAAGATGCAGTAGAATAGAATACAGTATAAACATTTTAGATGAGTAATTCCAAATGTGTAAACATTATTAAAATGACTAGTGTTCCATTTATTAGTGGCCAGTGATTTCAAGTCTATGTATATAGACAGCAGCCGCTAATGTGCTAGTGATGGCTATTTAACAGTCTGATGGCCTTGAGATAGAAGCTGTTTTTCAGTCTCTCGGTCCCAGCTTTGATGCACCTGTACTGACCTCGCCTTCTGGATGATAGCGGGGTGAACAGGCAGTGGCTCAGATGGTTGTTGTCCTTGAGGATCTTCTTGTGACATTGTGTGCTGTAGGTGTCCCGGAGGGCAGGTAGTTTGCTCCCGGTGATGCGTTGTGTAGACCGCACCACCCTCAGGAGAGCCCTGTGATTGTGGGTGGTGAAGCTGCCATACGAAGCGGTGATACAGCCCGACAGGATGCTCTCAATTGTGCATATGTAAAGGTTTGTGAGTGTTTTAGATGCCAAGCCAAATTTCGTCAGCCTCCTGAGGTTGAAGAGGCGCTGTTGCACCTTCTTCACCACACTGTCTGTGTGGGTGGACAATATCAGTCTGTCAATGATGTGTACGCCGATGAACTTGAAGTTTTCCACCTTCTCCACTGCTGTTCGGTCGATGTGGATAGGGGCGTGCTCCCTTTGCTGTTTCCTGAAGTCCACAATCAGCTACTTTATTTTGTTGACTTTGAGTGAGAGATCATTTTCCTGGCATCACACTCCCAGAGCCTTCACCTCCTCCTTGTAGGCTGTCTTGTCATTGTTGGTAATCAATGAAGATGACTACTGTTGTGTCATCTTCAAACTTGATGATTGAGTTGGAGCTGTGTGTGGCCATGCAGTCATGGGTGAACAGGGAGTACAGGAGGAGACTGAGTACGCACACTTGTGGGGTCCCAGTGTTAAGGATCAGTGAAGTGGGGGTGTTTTTTCAAACCTTCACCACCCGGGGGGTGGCCTGTCAGGAAGTCCAGTGGCACAGGGTGGGGTTCAGACCCAGGGCCTCAAGCTTAATGAGGAGCTTGGAGAGTAGCATGGTGTTGAATGTTGAGCTATAGTCAATGAACAGCATTTTTACATAGGTATTCCTCTTGTCCAGATGGGATAGTGCAGTGTGATGGTGATTGCATCATCTGGATCTTTTAGGGCGGTAAGCAAATTGAAGTGGGTCTAGGGTGACAGGTAAGGTAGAGGTGATATGATCCTTGACTAGTCTCTCATAGCACTTCATGATGACAGAAGTGAGTGTTATGGGGTGATAGTTGTTTAGTTCAGCTACCTTTGCTTTCTTGTGTACAGGAACAATGGTGGCCATCTTGAAGCATGTGGGGACAGCAGACTGGGGTAGGAAGAGATTGAATATGTCCATAAACACACCAGCCAACTGGTCTGCGCATGCTCTGAGGAAGCGTCTAGGGATGTCGTCTGGGCCGGCAGCCTTGCGAGGATTAACACGCTTAACCTGTTGAGGATGGGGGCGCTGTTGAGACTATTTATGCTAATCGTGTAATTTTTGAAACGGCTTCCCACAAAATCCTTGATCGTACAATATGCATATTATTATTATTATTGGATAGAAAACAGTCTATAGTTTCTATAGGAGTTGAAATTTTGTCTCTAAGTGGAACAGAGCCCATTCTACAGCAATTTCCCTGACATGGAGTCAGATTTCAGAAATTTTGGCCACTGTTCTGGAGTCAGTTAAAAGGGCACTGTTATTGCTATGACTATACGGACACTGCTTACGTCTTCCCCTGGATGCCTTTACGTGATGACGATTTGAATGGGGTCGATTGCGCGTTCACAGGCCCTATAAATAAAAAAACCCTGTAGGTAGGAGCTCCTTTGCAGCTGCGTAATGCGCGTGGAGGACATCGACCTGCTATTTTTCCAAGCGTTAGTTTAGCCTGTTATATTTTTCCGGTCATGTTTTTACTCGTTATAGGAGTTAAAAACATCATAAGGTAGTTAATTTAAAGCGTTTTATAGCAATTTATATCCGTTTAGTGCGATTTTGGGACATTTATTTCTTTAACGCTGTGAATAGCTGGGCACGCTTCCAGTTCATCCCGAACGCAGTTGGCATTTCCACATGGCAAGAGGACAGCTTTCCACCAAAAGACGATTACTCCCAAGAAAGGATCCTTTGCCCAAGATACTGATGGAAGAACAGCTCAAAGTAGGACATTTTTATTATGATAAATCGTGTTTCTGTCGAAAAATTTTAGTGGCTTAGGACGCCATGTTTTTTGACGTAGCTTCGCTTGGCGCAAACTGTATTGAAAAGTAAGGATAAATTAAAAAATGTAATTCCGCAATTGTATTAAGAATTAAATTGTCTATCAATCCCTGTCCACCCTATATTTTTTAGTCACGTTTATGAGTATTTATGTATAAGAGTAGATCACTGTCTAAGTGGCGCAAGGACATTTTCTGACCAGCTGAGCTACATTTCACATTGTCTAACCATGATTTTGGTGGCTAAATATAAACATTTTCGATCAAACTCTATATGGATTGTGTAATATGATGTTACAGGAGTGTCATCTGAAGAATTCTGAGAAGGTTAGTGAAAAAATTAATATATTTTGGCGATGTTGACTTTTATCGCTCACTTTGGCTAGAATCAATGCTGGGCTGCTATGTGCTATGTGCTATGCTAATATAACGATTTATTGTGTTTTCGCTGTAAGACACTTAGAAAATCTGAAATATTGTCTGTATTCACAGGATCTGTGTCTTTCGATTCGTGTATGCTGTGTATTTTTACGAAATGTTTGATGATTAGTAAGTAGGTAAACACGTTGCTCTAAGTAGTTTTTCTATTCCATTTGTGACGGTGGGTGCAATTGTAACCTATGCCATCTACCTGAAATATGCACTTTTTTCTAACAAAACCTATCCCATACCATAAATATGTTATCAGACTGTCATCTAATGAGTTTTTTTCTTGGTTAGGGGCTATAAATATCTTAGTTTAGCCGAATTGGTGATAGCTACTGGTGTTGGTGGACAAATAAAAGATGGTGGATTATGCTAATGTGTTTTTAGGTAATAGATGTACATCTTTACATATTGTGTCTTCCCTGTAAAACATTTTATTTTAAAAATCGGACATGTTGACTGGATTCACAAGATCTGTGTCTTTCATTAGCTGTATTGGACTTTAATGTGTGAAAGTTAAATATTTAAAAAAAAAAATATTTTTTTAATTTCGCGGCACTGGTTTTTCAGTGGGGGTGGGGGAGGAGTGCCGCTAGCGGCACACTCATCCTAGACAGGTTAATGTCTTACTCATGTCGGCCACAGAGAAGGAGAGCCCACAGTCCTTGGTAGTGTGCCACGTATCCTCAAAGCGGGTGAATAAGGTGTTTTGCTTGTCCGGAAGCAAGACGTCGGTGTCCGCGACTTGGCTGGTTTTCCTGTTGTAGTCCATGATTGTCTGTAGACCCTGCCACATATGGCTCGTGTCTGAGCCGTTGAATTACAAATCCACTTTGTCTCTATACTGACGATTGCCTGTTTGATTGCCTTGCGGAGGGAATAACTACACATGTTTGTATTCTGCCATATTCCCAGTCACCTTGCCATGGTTAAATGCGGTGGTTCGCGCTTTCAGTTTTGCGCGAATGCTCCAATCTATCCCCAGTTTCTGGTTAGGATAGCTTTTAATAGTCCGTGGGTACAACTCCTATACACTTCCTGATCAACTCAGTCACCGTATCAGCCACAGCCCTGACGTAGTCCGTTTGTTCTCCAGTGTCTGCGAATGTGGAGAAAATGTCCTGCACATCTGTCCCGGCATGACGTAGAAGCAAAGCTCTCCTCCATTGTTTTGTAACTGCATCAATGTCACTGTATAGTATTAATCCTTTACCTACCGCAAACAGCTCAAACGTCATCAACCACCTGGTCCAGCGTGGACCTAGCGTAGCAGGCTCACCGTAGCAGTCAAATTTCAGATTTCAGATTTAACTGTCGTTTTCAACATTATCCTCATCGCCGTTGTTACAACTTGTCCTATGTTAGGATATTATACTGAATTGAATCAACCAGTAAACATCAACATGTCTTTACTCCATGACTGTCGTTGTAACGACCTCACATTCTTTACTGACATGGTGAAGTCCTATATCAATCAGTATGTCGCGTCAACACACGACAATATTCAGTGTGCGAAATTAGGGTATTTATATCCTATTATTGTAGGCTTTACTAGTCTCCCTATTATAATTCTATTGTACACTACTTCCAACATTCCCATTGACGAACTGAATGTGGCAACTTTTGGAATGAATCTAAGCACTGTTGTTTTCGTTTGTGCCTAAAGGCTCTTCAACCCTATTTTAGGTAGGATTCATGAATACTTCCCTAAACATAAATGATGTGTAAGATCAGAGTGTTTTTAAATCTACCCATGTGTTCTGAAATGGAGACAAATATGCATATGTTTTGATGGGTATCTGTCCTGAATCTCCATGTTCTGAACACATTCTCTGTAGGCTACATTCTAGTCTTGTGCCGATCAAATAAAAATTTAAGGAACACAGTATTTAAACGGAATGAAATGAACAGAAAAACGAATTGAACAAAACCTTCAGGATTAAATTAGTCAGCCACCAAGTGGGTGTGTATTCTGGGATTGAATTACATTTGTTCAGTGTACGCAAGGGAGCAACACCCTCAGAGCTTGTTACGCACCTGCATAAGGTACGTCTGAATACCAACTACTGAGAAGTTCTAAAATCAAAATGTGTAAAAAAGGCAATGATTTCCTATGTATTTACTGGCCCCTATGAGTACAAAGATCAGCCTGCAAATGTTTTGATTGGCATGTGCACTGCAGTCATGACTTTACCCTGAAAGGACTGTTGAAATCCCACAGATTGTGACCTCTCCATTTATTTTCTATCCCCTAAAGAGCCTGAAAAAGGATCAAGAAAGCAGTCTGAAGAAGCAGAAGGAGGATATTGGCTGTCCGGACACCTGCATCACGTGATCAACTTCACAAAATGGGCAACAGCTAGGAATGGCGCACAGCTCTCCTGTACTGCAAACGTTTGGTCAGGCCCCCTTCCTGGACTCTCCCTCAGCCTTTACCCTACAGGCTTCCCCTATCCCTAAAGCCTGGCAGGAGCCCATATTCTAAAGCCTATATGAAATGCAGAACACATGCCTTGTGTTTTCTCAGTTTCAAAAAAGTATTAATAACATCCCTTCTGTCGCAGATTTAGTTTCAGATCAGAAACCTCCTGTGGGCTGAGTGCAATACCTTGTTTGTACCGCAGAGCACCTTGCATTTCCAGTGTCGTTCAGGTTTCTGGGCCTCAAATGTCGATCTGGATAAGTGATAAAGCACAACGAGAGGGGCTCCACTGAAATCGTACAATTCTATTTCATTTTGAAATTAAACTTGGAGTGTTTTATTTTGGGGGGGGGGTGTGCAGACAGGTAATAATAGTAGAAGTAGTTGTTCTTGTAGTGGTAGTAAATTAGTAGTTGCAGTGTGCACTGGTGTTGGTGGTGTTGGTGGTAGTAGTAGTATTGTGATAAATTAGTAATAGTGGATGTGTTTGGTATGACACAATCTGTTCTTGAAATAAAAGATGGCTACTAGGTCTGTGTGTTAGCTCTTCTGTTATGCTTGTTATGGTAAATCGGTCTCTCTCTCCTGTTCCCTCAGGTCACCAGCTGCGCAGCTTCCAGGGCATCCCTCATCAACTCCCACATCCTGGGCAGGGACCCTCAGGCTCCCACAACAGCCTGCCCCCAGGCCTCTCCTAGCCCCAGACCTGCTTGGCCACCCACAACCACAACACCATGGCTCGGCTCCAGATGCAGGTGGAGAAACTAACCCAGCAGCCCCACTGGTAGTCCCAGCCCCTACCCTGGGCCTGGTTTCAGAGAATGCGGCTCCAGAGACCCCCTCCAGGGGGGCTCTCCCTCGCAGAGTCCCCCCCCACCACCAAGCCCCAGCAGAGCCAGAGGTTCATGGCCCCCCCTGCAAACCATCAAACCGTCCAACCAGCACCCTGGGTATCTGCCCCAGGTGAAAGAGAACATGTTTGCGTGTGTGTGTGTATGCGTCAGTTTGAATGACAGGGATAATTAACAGGTGTTGACAGTGGATGATGTCGTCGCAAATGCAGCAGAGAACCTTCAAATCCGGGCCAATTTATACCTTGACTTGTCAAGATCAGTTTGAATCATAACGTACCATTATTAATAAAAAAGACATAAAAAAGGGACTTTATCTCCAATTGCAGCTTCTCACATGTGATACAGAACAGACCCAAAGCCTCCAGAGATGATGATAGATATGTCTGGTCTACAGTGTTTAGTCTGGGCCTGAGGCTGTTTTATTCTAGCTCTGAAATACAGGCAGATCAAGAGGACAATCCACTGGCCTGGTGATTTCAGACAGGAGTTGCTGGCTGATGTGCCACATGGCTGATGTGAACAAGCTGTTGAAGTGGAGCCTTGAAGCACTGTTCTTTATAACAGAGCCACTTTATAGATCATTAATACACTAGGTCTTGTGTTTGTCTTTATAACGTGTTATCACTGGTTTGTATTATATATATAAATATGTGTGTGTGTGTGTCAGGAGGGAATGGTTGTGGTAAACTATTTTACTTCAGAGCAATGTCTAGTTTCATTATTTCATGAGTACATTTCTGACAAAACAGTGTCTCGTCTTCAGTTAAAACCCTTTTTGTGATATTGTCCGTGGAACTCAAAATTCCAGTTTCAATACATTTTTCATACCTTCCCCAAAGTAAAGACAGAGGAACTCTAGATCAATGTCTTAGTGAAACTGTTCCCCATTGACTGTTGCACCTGCAGGCTTGGGCCTAGACCAAACAAATGAGACTGTTTCTGTAAAGGCAGTCAATGTTGTTCTCCCCCTTTAACGAGGAGGAGCATGGATAGGACCAAGATGCGGATTGAGGGAAATAAGCCATCTTTTAATGAACAAACAGCAAACAAGACACTACAAACTACAAAACAACAAACGTGACTAACCTTCAACTGTCCTGTGAGGACACAGGAACAAACACCCACAAAACACCAGTGAAACCCTGGCTGCCTTTGTATGACTCTCAATTAGAGACAAACAATACACACCTGTCTCTAATTGAGAATCATACCAGGCCGAACACAAAACCCCACATAGAAATACAAAACATAGACAAACCCACCCAACTCACGCCCTGACCAACTAAAATGAATACAAAACAAAGGAAAACAGGTCAGGAACGTGACAGAACCCCCCCCTTAAGGTGCGAACTCCGGGCGCACCAGCACAAAGTCTAGGGGAGGGTCTGGGTGGGCGTCTGTCCACGGTGGCGGCTCTGGCGGTGGACGAGGTCCCCACCCCACCATAATCAATCCCCGCTTCTTTATCCCCCTCCCAATGACCACCCTCCCACTAACCCCACCTAAATGAAGGGGCAGCACCGGGATAAGGGGCAGCACCGGGATAAGGGGCAGCACCGGGACAAGGGGCAGCACCGGGACAAGGGGCAGCACCGGGACAAGGGGCAGCACCGGGACAAGGGGCAGCACCGGGACAAGGGGCAGCACCGGGACAAGGGGCAGCACCGGGACAAGGGGCAGCACCGGGACAAGGGGCAACACCGGGACAAGGGGCAACACCGGGATAAGGGGCAGCAGGTCCTGGCTGAGGGACTCCAGCAGGTCCTGGCTGAGGGACTCCGGCAGGTCCGGGCTGAGTGGCAGCTCCGGACTGTAGGGCAGCTCCGGACTGTAGGGCAGCTCCGAACTGTACGGCAGCTCCGGACTGTAGGGCAGCTCCGGACTGTACGGCAGCTCCGGACTGTACGGCAGCTCCGGACTGTCGGGCAGCTCCTGACTGACGGGCGTCTCTGGCAGCTCCTGACTGGCGGGCGTCTCTGGCAGCTCCTGACTGGCGGGCGTCTCTGGCAGCTCCTGACTGGCGGGCGTCTCTGGCAGCTCCTGACTGGCGGGCGTCTCTGGCAGCTCCTGACTGGCGGGCGTCTCTGGCAGCTCCTGACTGGCGGGCGTCTCTGGCGGCTCCTGACTGACGGACGGCTCTAGCGGCTCCTGACTGACGGACGGCTCTACTGGCTCGGGACAGACGGGCGGCTCTAATGGCTCGTGGCAGACGGCTGACTCAGATGGCGCTGGGCAGACAGATGGCTCAGACGGCGCTGGGCAGACAGATGGCTCAGACGGCGCTGGGCAGACAGATGGCTCAGACGGCGCTGGGCAGACAGATGGCTCAGACGGCGCTGGGCAGACAGATGGCTCAGACGGCGCTGGGCAGACAGATGGCTCAGACGGCGCTGGGCAGACAGATGGCTCAGACGGCGCTGGGCAGACAGATGGCTCAGACGGCGCTGGGCAGACAGATGGCTCAGACGGCGCTGGGCAGACAGATGGCTCAGACGGCGCTGGGCAGACGGGCCGTTCAGGCACCGCTGGGCAGACGGCAGACTCTGGCCGGCTGAGACGCACTATAGGCCTGGTGCGTGGTACCGGAACTGGAGGTACCGGGCTGAGGGCACGCACCTCAGGGCGAGTGCGGGGAACAGGAACAGGGCACACTGGACTCTCGTGGCGCACTCTAGGCCTGGTGCGTGGTACCGGAACTGGAGGTACCGGGCTGAGGGCACGCACCTCAGGGCGAGTGCGGGGAGAAGGAACAGTGCGTCCAGGGCTCTGGAGATGCACAGGAGGCTTGGTGCGTGGTGCCGGAACTGGAGGCACCGGGCTGGAGACACGCACCATAGGGAGAGTACGTGGAAGAGGAACAGGGCTCTGGAGATGCACTGGAAGCCTGGTGCGTGGTGTAGGCACTGGTGGTACTGAGCTGGGGTGGGAAGGTGGCGCCGGATATACCGGACCGTGAAGGAGGACACGTGCTCTTGAGCACCGAGCCTCCCCAACCTTACCAGGTTGAATGGACCCCGTAGCCCTGCCAGTGCGGCGAGGTGGAATAGCCCGCACTGAGCTATGCAGGCGAACCGGGGACACCACCTGTAAGGCTGGTGCCATGTACGCCGGCCCGAGGAGACGTACTGGAGGCCAGATACGTTGGGCCGGCTTCATGGCATCCGGCTCGATGCCCAACCTAGCCCTCCCAGTGCGGCAAGGTGGAATAGCCCGCACTGGGCTAAGCACGCGTACTGGGGACACCGTGCGCTTCACCGCATAACACGGTGTCTGACCAGTACGACGCCCTCTTACTCCACGGCAAGCCCGGGGAGTTGGCTCAGGTATCCAACCCGGCTTCGCCACACTCCCCTTTAGCCCCCCCCCAAGAAATTTTTGGGTGAGCCTCTCGGGCTTCCGTGCTAGCCGCGTACCCTCATACCTGCGCTCCTGGGCTGTGGCTGCCTTCCTCTCCTCCCGAGAGCGGCGATTCACACCAACCTTAGCCCAGGGTCCTTCTCCATTGAAAATTTGCTCCCAACTCCATTCCTCTTCTCTCCATTGCTTTAGTTCTTGTTCTCTCTCCTCAATCCGCTTGGTCCTGTTGTGGTGGGTGTTTCTGTAAAGGCAGTCAATGTTGTTCTCCCCCTTTAACGAGGAGGAGCATGGATAGGACCAAGATGCGGATTGAGGGAAATAAGCCATCTTTTAATGAACAAACAGCAAACAAGACACTACAAACTACAAAACAACAAACGTGACTAACCTTCAACTGTCCTGTGAGGACACAGGAACAAACACCCACAAAACACCAGTGAAACCCTGGCTGCCTTTGTATGACTCTCAATTAGAGACAAACAATACACACCTGTCTCTAATTGAGAATCATACCAGGCCGAACACAAAACCCCACATAGAAATACAAAACATAGACAAACCCACCCAACTCACGCCCTGACCAACTAAAATGAATACAAAACAAAGGAAAACAGGTCAGGAACGTGACAGTTTCAAAACAAACTGCTTAAGCAAAGTGTTCTGGAACATTCAAAGTGGCCTGTTTGTGTTCTGTCTTCTGTTCTGCTTTGTGTTGTGAAAGCCAGCGGCTACTATCCCAGACATAACCAATCACAGATTGACAACGTACCATTTAATCTGTCTGTTACCACCACAGACTCCTAAAATAACCTCTCCCTCAACATCGACAAAATGAAGGAGCTGATTGTGGACTACAGGAAAGAACAAAGAGAACACGCCCCCATCCGCATCGAAGGGGCCGACGTGGTGAGGAAGGCGCAACAGCTCGAGAGCATCCTGTCGGGTAGTGTCTCCGCCTAGTACGGCAACTACACCACCTACACCCGCAGAGCTCTCCCAGAAGGTGGTGCGGTAAGCCCAACGCATCACTGGGGGTACACTGCCTGCCCTCCAGGACATCTACATCACTCAGTGTCACAGGAAGGCCAAGAAGATCATCAAGGACCTCAGCCACCTGAGCCACGGGCCTGTTCACCCTGCTACTATCTAGCAGGTGGAGACAGTACAGGTGCATCAAAGCTGGGACAGAGAGAATGAAATACAGCTTCTATCTCAAGGCCATCAGACTGTTAAATAGTCATCACTAGCCCGCCTCCGCCCAGTACCCTGCCCTGCACCTTAGTCACTGTCACTAGCTGGCTACCACCCGGTACTCTACCCTGCACATTAGAGACTGCTGTCCTATGTACATAGTCATTGAACACTGGTCATTTTAATACTTTTCCACTCTGTTAATTGTTCTTAAATCGTTTCTGTAGTTTGAAAGAGAAAAGGTTAGCATTCCTGCAACATTATTCTGTAGAAATTTAATTTGATCTCTGAAATGTTTTACTAATTGATTGCTCACCTTATATGTACATACTTTATTCTCAAAATAGCTCATCCTGTATAACTTCTGCGGTACATTCCTTTTTCCTACTTATATACAGTGGGGCAAAAAAGTATTTAGTCAGCCACCAATTGTGCAAGTTCTCCCACTTAAAAAGTTGAGAGAGGCCTGTAATTTTCATCATAGGTACACTTCAACTATGACAGACAAAATTAGAAAAAAAATCCAGAAGATCACATTGTAGGATTTTTAATGAATTTATTTGCAAATTATGGTGGAAAATAAGTATTTGGTCAATAACAAATACTTATTTCAATACTTTGTTATATATCCTTTGTTGGTAATGACAGAGGTCAAACATTTTCTGTAAGTTTTCACACACTGTTGCTGATATTTTGGCCCATTTCTCCATGAGGATCTCCTCTAGAGCAGTGATGTTTTGGGGCTGTTGCTGGGCAACACGGACTTTCAACTCCCTCCAAAGATTTTCTATGGGGTTGAGATCTGGAGACTGGCTAAGCCACTCCAGGACCTTGAAATGCTTCTTACGAAGCCACTCCTTCGTTGCCCGGGCGGTGTGTTTGGGATCATTGTCATGCTGAAAGACCCAGCCACGTTTCATCTTCAATGCCCTTGCTGATGGAAGGAGGTTTTCACTCAAAATCTCACAATACATGGCCCCATTCATTCTTTCCTTTACACGGATCAGTTGTCCTGGTCCCTTTGCAGAAAAACAGCCCCAAAGCATGATGTTTCCACCCCCATGCTTCACAGTAGGTATGGTGTTCTTTGGATGCAACTCAGCATTCTTTGTCCTCCAAACACGACGAGTTGAGTTTTTACCAAAAAGTTATATTTTGGTTTCATCTGACCATATGACATTCTCCCAATCTTCTTCTGGATCATCCAAATGCTCTCCAGCACACTTCAGACGGGCCTGGACATGTCCTGGCATAAGCAGGGGGACACGTCTGGCACTGCAGGATTTGAGTCCCTGGCGGCGTAGTGTGTTACTGATGGTAGGCTTTGTTACTTTGGTCCCAGCTCTCTGCAGGTCATTCACTAGGTCCCCCCGTGTGGTTCTGGGATTTTTGCTCACCGTTCTTGTGATCATTTTGACCCCACGGGGTGAGATCTTGCCTGGAGCCCCAGATCGAGGGAGATTATCAGTGGTCTTGTATGTCTTCCATTTCCTAATAATTGCTCCCACAGTTGATTTCTTCAAACCAAGCTGCTTACCTATTGCAGATTCAGTCTTCCCAGCCTGGTGCAGGTCTACAATTTTGTTTCTGGTGTCCTTTGACAGCTCTTTGATCTTGACCATAGTGGAGTTTGGAGTGTGACTGTTTGAGGTTGTGGACAGGTGTCTTTTATACTGATAACAAGTTCAAACAGGTGCCATTAATACAGGTAACGAGTGGAGGACAGAGGAGCCTCTTAAGGAAGAAGTTACAGGTCTGTGAGAGCCAGAAATCTTGCTTGTTTGTAGGTGACCAAATACTTATTTTCCACCATAATTTGCAAATAAATTCATTAAAAATCCTACAATGTGATTTTCTGGATTTTTTTTTCTCATTTTGTCTGTCATAGTTGAAGTGTACCTATGATGAAAATTACAGGCCTCTCTCATCTTTTTAAGTGGGAGAACTTGCACAATTGGTGGCTGACTAAATACTTTTTTGCCCCACTGTATTGTCCATACTGTCTATATACATCACGTATTGATATCCCGGACTCTGTCATTCCTCGTTCTGATATTGCTCATTCTGATCATTCTTAATCTCTTGTGTCTTATTTTTTCTTTGCTATTTTACTAGGGATTATTTGTGTATTAGTATTGTACTGTTAGACATTTACTACACTGCTGGAGCTAGAAACAAAAGCATTTTGCTGCACCTGCTTTAACATCTGCTAATCTGTGTACGTGACAATTTTTTTTTTTTTTAAGAGACATGACATTGATTGTTGATGGCATTGCTCTGTCTGACTCTGTCTCCAAATGTCTCTCTTTGGATTTACTAAACATCTTAAACTCCAACCATCTGCCTCCTGTGTCTGCATTTGGGTATCGCCTAGTGTCATGATACGCATTCAACCCAATGCCTCACTTCTCCCACAATGCACCACTGCCAAGCAATGGCAGCATTGGCTATCCTCACTCACAACAGCAGCAGGTACATATTTGCACTTAAGTATACCAGCCCCCCTTCACTTTACATTGGAGCAGAATGTTCTGTTTTCTATTTTTTCAAAGCTGGTTGAATGGCTTTTTTTTAAACCCATCTGCAACTCGCCGCAGGTGAGAGAAATTACACAGTAAATGAGAATCACCTGTCTCCAACCTAATTAATTTAGTCCAGGCCAATTGCTGACTTTGATGTAAAACATGTTTGTTTCCCTTTTTTTGTGGTCCTGTGCAGTTATAAATCAAACAAATACATCTATGAACACCAAGGTATTTTTTTTTTTCAATTTCAACTTACTTAAGAAGTAGTGAATCATGCAAGGCGGTTGTTATATTTGAGCACCACTGTAGCTACATTTAATGTTTCCACGTATCAGTTTGTAACATTTTGTTTTAAAGGATCAATGTTTTAAAGGATTGAAAGCAGTTGAATTTAATCTTTAGATAGAGTCTGCATATCGGAACAAGAACCCTGGAAACCTTATCCAGACAATAAGACCCAACTTCCCTCAGACCCTACCAGTTACCCTCCCATACAGAACTGCTATGTATTGGTGTTGCCTACTATATTAGGACACAACACAATTAAAGAACCAATACAATCATTCTTGTTTATATGACATATAAGAAATACAGTTTATCTTCCTTTAACACAAGGACAACAACATGCACAGGTACTAACTGCAATATCCTGTAGCTTATTTCTCTCAAGTTTGTGCACAAATTTGTGAGTATTTTATCCTTTGACATGCTGACTGCAGGAATGCCCACCAGAGCTGTTTCCAGACAATTGAATGTTAATTCTTCTACTGTAAGCCGCCTCCAACGTCTTTTTTAGAGAATTTGGCAGTACGTCTCTGTAATGTGTCTGTATCTAGAGTATAGTCAAAAGTTTGGACACACCTACTCATTCAAGGGTTTTAATTTATTTTTACTAGTTCTTACATCGTACAATTATAGTAAAGACATCAGAACTATGAAATAACACAAATGGAATCATATAGTAACCAAAAAACTGTTAAATAAATCAAAATATATTTCATATTTGAGATTCTTTAAAGTAGCCGCCCTTTGCCTTGATGAAAGCTTTGCAGACTTGGCATTCTCTCAACCAGTTTCATGAGGTAGTCACCTAGAATACGTTTCAATTTGTCAAAAGTTGATTTGTGAAATTTCTTTCCTTTCAACGCGTTTAAGCCAATCAGTTGTGTTGTGACAAGATAGGGGTGGTACACAGAAGATGGTATTTTACCAAATAGGGCTAAGTCCATATTATGGCAAGAACAGTTCAAATAAAGAAATAATGGACTGTAGTTAAGACATGTTTTATTTATTTATTTAACTAGGCAAGCCAGTTAAGAACAAATTCTTATTTCACAATGATGGCCTACCCTGGCCAAACCCTTCCTTAATCCGGACGACACTGGGCCAATTGTGCGCCGCCCTATGGAACTCCTGATCACAGCAGGTTGTGATTCAGCCTGGGATTGAACCAGGGTCTGTAGTGACACCTCTAGCACTGAGATGCAGTGCCTTAAACTGCTGCACCACTCGGGAACCCTTTAATGAAGGTCAGTCAACCTGGAAAATTTCATGCACTTTGAAAGATTCTTTAAGTGCAGTCACAAAAAACATCAAGCTCTATGATGAAACTGGCTCTCATGGGGACCTCAACAGAAAAGGAAGACCCAGAGTTACCTCTACTGCATAGGATACGTTCATTAGAGTTAATTGCACCTCTCAGGTTTTTAAGCCTAGTCCTGGACTAAAAAGCAAGCTCAATGGAGAATTTCCATATAAAATGATTTTAGTCCAGGACTAGGCTTAATCTGTGTCTGGGAAATCTCCCCTCAAGGTTTAATAGTAAGTAGTTGATATTTGCATTAGACCAAGATCTGATTCCATTGCAATGTGCAGTGCTCCGTTGTCTTACCTGTAGATCATGGCACCTCAGAATGTCAACCAAAGCATCAGTAGTTCTTCCAGTCTTCGATGCCTACTGTCTATACAAGGTCATCAACCGAGGGGTGTAACGGTAAATCTCAGCATAGAAGATGTTTGTCAGGTTCTTGTTTGTAATTTGCTGGAAATCTGCATACACCTACATTTGGAATAGACAGACAACAAAGGACAGTATTTAGAAGTTATTACAAGTTTAGAAAACAGTATCATCATTTAATTCAGTATAAGTAATATATTAAAGCAGGTCAGATTTGTGTAAAAACAGCATTGGAATTTTACCTGCGACTCCATGCGCAGAACATACCAGAGATCAAGGAACTTTATTGGTGACTATCTTGAATCTTGAATTTGAAGCTGTTTTTCCATCCATTCCACCCAGTGTCAGATCCTGCCTCTTTCCGACAGGGCTGTTTCGAGAGCTTCAGCTGCCTTTCCTATCTCTGTCATTTGGGTAAGCCTTGAAACTATACACAGTAGTAGCAACTTTCTCTAAGATGACATGTTTTTGGTCAACCAAAGATATTTTACATTCAATGGCAGCATTTCCTTCTCTAAGCTTCAACTCTACCTCTAATGCAAAAGTAGGCACGGGACAAACGTCTGGCGGCCACCTACTGAGGAGCCCTGGGGAAGACAAATCTGAAACTATTTCTGTGTCAGCTGTAGAACTTCTATATCCTTCTTTCACCAAAAGGTGCACTGTTGTCTTTTGTGGCAACTCCTCAATGTCCATCAAGCAGGTAAGTTGTCCATCAAAGTCAGTGTCTTCATACTGCAAGCGGAAGTCGTAGTCAAACTCGAACTTGGCCTTCAAAATGTTCATCAAGTCATCAACAGATGCTGGATGGAGGCTGAGGTTTCTCTTCCTTGTATGGTTAGCATCAACAACACTAAGTATCATGGCTTGAGGAGCTTCAGCTGCCATTGCTGAGGAAGAATACAACATTGAGAGGTTGCACTTGGAATATCAAAACAATACAAATGTTAACACTAGGTACATAATTGCGTCATTAAAAAGATAATGACTCACTATAACATATTCAACTCTGTCTCACTCGAACGAACCTCTTGAGGTCAACAGCAGCTTGCCATCAATGATTTATGCAAAAAAGGTGACTGTCATTGAGCTCAGATTGCAATTGGACAGACAGACTAACTTGTGTAAATGATAGCTCGTAGTGTGAAGGATGGTTTTGTTCTCATTTTTAACAAAAATATATGCCTTATAGAAATAGAACATGTTGATCACAAAACATAGCGTGACTGCAGAAAAGCTGTTGTTAATCTAGGGTGTCGACTGTGCAAACCACAAGGTTGAGACAAGATGGAAAAATGCTGAATAACAAGAAAACAGGAACTGAGGAATGTGTAGAAACCGACAACTCAGCTCAATCTTCACAAACACCATTCTGGACATCTGAATCCTGAGTGCTGTGGGGCTGGGACCAGCCTGGGCACCACCGATAGGCTAGTAAGTTTAAACCACGCTAAGCCTCTACTGTGACAGGCCAACTCTAAAGTTGGAACTACCTCTGTCACAGTATAAAAGAAGATGTCTGTACTATTTCAGTCAGTTCTCTGCTTTACCCTGCGTGGTGATACAGTGAACCCGTATATACGAAAATTGCATTTACCATTTATCACTTGTGTTAAATAAATATAATTAAAGTATATTTGGTGATTCTGAATCACATTTTATCCTGATACCAGATTCGATTGACGCAACCCTTTACAGTAGGAACAAATATGTTCTACATACAGTGGGGCAAAAAAGTATTTAGTCAGCCACCAATTGTGCAAGTTCTCCCACTTAAAAAGACGAGAGAGGCCTGTAATTTTCATCATAGGTACACTTCAACTATGACAGACAAAATGAGAAAAAAAATTCCAGAAAATCACATTGTAGGATTTTTAATGAATTTATTTGCAAATTATGGTGGAAAATAAGTATCATGTACCATAACTCAGTGACTGCAGAGAAAATATATCTGAGCCATTTTGCAGAACTAAGGAAGCCCCCCACTGACTCCAACCGAAGCAAACATGCCAGAGGCATTGTCTTTGCCATTAATAGTGACATTCGATGTAGTTTAGACTGTTGCTAGTCATCTGTCCCGCAATGTGTACTTGAGCTACTTCTGGTAGCGTTGAAACTAGGATAGAGTTAACATTAGATGTTTGGGTCAGTGGTGTAAAAAAGTAATTTAAGCAAAATGATAAGCCATCGTGTACTGGTGTCTGGTTGCCAATGTCTTTTAAAATGTTCTTAAAATTCTGTGTGCCGTGTTCAACCCTTTTTAAGAAACAATGTTTGCCCTCAAACCGCATGGCCCAGAGGTGCACCAAGGGCCCAAAACACTTAATAAGGTTGGGATAGTGCTCGACATAGTGATATTTAGGGCGAAGTCTATACTCATGGAAGAACTCTTCAAGAATTTGACATTTTAAAAATTTTCGCCTTTATTTAACCAGGTAGGCTAGTTGAGAACAAGTTCTCATTTACAAATGCGACCTGGCCAAGATAAAGCAAAGCAGTATGACACATACAACACAGAGTTACACATGGAGTAAACAAACATACAGTCAATAATACAAAACAAAAAGTCTATATACAGTGTGTGCAAATGAGGTGAGATAAGGGAGGTAAGGCAATAAATAGGCATTAGTGGTGAAATAATTACAATATAGCAATTAAACACTGGAGTGATGAATGTGCAAGTAGAGATACTAGGGTGCAAAGGAGCAAAATAAATAAAATAACAGTTAGTTGGATGGGTTAGAGGTAGTTGGATGGGTTATTTACAGATGGGCTATTTACAGATGGACTATGTACAGGTGCAGTGATCTGTGAGCTGCTCTGACAGCTGGTGCTTAAAGCTAGTGAGGGAGATATGAGTCTCCAGATTCAGGGATTTTTGCAGTTCGTTCCAGTCATTGGCAGCGGAGAACTGGAAGGAAAGGCGGCTGAAGGAAGAATTGGCTTTGGGGGTGACCAGTGAAATATACCTGCTGGAGCGCGTGCTACTGGTGGGTGCTACTATGGTGACCAGTGAGCTGAGAGAAGGAGGGGCTTTACCTAGCAAAGACTTATAGATGACCTGGAGCCAGTGAGTTTGGCGACGAATATGAAGCGAGGGCCAGCCAACGAGAGCATACAGGTCGCAGTGGTGGGTAGTATAAGGTGCTTTGGTGACAAAACGGATGGCACTGTGATAGACTGCATCCAATTTGCTGAGTAGAGTGTTGGAGGCTATTTTGTAAATGACATCGCCGAAGTCAAGGATCGGTAGGATGGTCAGTTTTACAAGGGTATGTTTGGCAGCATGAGTGAAGTATGCGTTGATGCGAAATAGAAAGCAGATTCTAGATTTTATTTTGGATTGGAGATGCTTAATGTGAGTCTGGAAGGAGAGTTTACAGTCTAACCAAACACCTAGGTATTTGTAGTTGTCCACATATTCTAAGTCAGAACCGTCCAGAGCGGTGATGCTGGACGGGCGGGCAGGTGTGGGCAGCGATCGGTTGAAGAGCATACATTTAGTTTTACTTGCATTTAAGAGCAGTTGGAGGCCACGGAAGGAGAGTAGTATGGCATTGAAGCTCGTCTGGAGGTTAGTTTACACAGTGTCCAAAGAAGAGCCTGAACAGAGAAAAGAGTCGGCCCGAGGATTGAACCCTTTGGCACCCCCATAGAGACTCCCAGAGGTCCGGACAACAGGCCCTCCGATTTGACAGACTGAACTCTGTCTGAGAAGTAGTTGGTGAACCAGGCGAGGCAGTCATTTGAGAAACCAAGGCTGTTGAGTCTGCCGATAAGAATGTGATGATTGACAGAGTCAAAAGCCTTGGCCAGGTCGATGAATACAGCTGCACAGTATTGTCTCTTATCGATGGCGGTTATGATATCGTTTAGGACCTTGAGCGTGGCTGAGGTGCACCCATGACCAGCAGGGAAACCAGATTGCGTAGCTGAGAAGTTACGGTGGGATTCGAAATTGTCGGTGATCTGTTTGTTAACTTGGCTTTCGAAGACCTTAGAAGGCTTACCTCCACTGTCTGTAGTCATTAATTTTACACTGCAAATACTCAATGGTCTCATCTATAAATGCTGGACACAATGCCAATTCTACCACTTCTTTCAAGTCCATCAAAACTGCCCATGAACCATCAACCTCTGGGACTTCACTGCCCACTAACAATGGAAGTATTCTGAGGAAAGTGGCATTCTCATGTCCATTACTCCCTATTGTCCCTTTAGATGTGAATGTCTTGGGAATGGGCTGTGGTCTATCAACTTTGTCTGTGTGCTGATATGAGAACACTGCTATTTTCCTGTTTAAATAATCGAAAATGAAGTACTTAAGGCAAATCATCTCTTTAAGGCAAAGAGACAGCTCAACAAGCACAATAACTTCCAAAAGATCTGGTGGAAAAGTGATAAATTGGAAATACTGCAGTGACTCACGCAGCACACAATCTGCTTTCACACCAAACTGACTGCTCAGAGTAACACTTTGCATAACATTTCGTACATTAATGTCATGGTTGGCTTTAGTTCTCAGGCTAAACTCTCCTTCTCTGACTTCATTGGACTGAAACTGTTTGTTGGTGGCCATACAGAATCTACAAACAAAGTATATAAGACTCTAGAAACCCTCCCAGTCCATGGGCAGCAAGATTGTCAGCCGAAATACAAAAGAGGGTTCCCTTGACATTCTGACCAATGGATTCAATGAAAACGCCATCTTGTTCAAGAGAACAAATGTCACGAAATAATGGTACAAGTACAGCCGCGCAACTATACTTTTGGAGGTCTGTCACTTTACACAGTATGGCAAGCTGTATAGTGTGTAAGGCTGTTCAATATTTACTGGGTAGATTTGCAAGAACCCAGTATACTGCTGATAGTTTGTGAATTTTTCTGGATGTGTCAAGTGGGTTAGCGGTTTCTAGATCATCAATATAAAACTGCGTTTTTAAAAATAAAAAAGCTACATTTTGTTTCAGCTGATCCTCAATTCACCAGTGTCATCATTGCCTGAAGCATCATCTGTTTCTGTGCTCTGGCTGGTATATTCTTCGTATAAGTCATCTGAGCTAGTGGCAGGGGCGTTATCAGTTTGTAGACAATGCCATTACTAAAATCTGACCCAACACTCACTTGGTGTGTCCTATTGTTGTGTGAATTAGATGACGAGTACACATTTGTGCGGTAATCACAACTATTAAATGGGCATGCCACCATCTCATGCTTCTTTAAATGTCCCCTAAGGAGACTGAAGAGTACAGATTCAAAGAAAGGTTGCTTGAATGTACTGTGGCAGACCAGGGGGGTTTGATCAAGACCTTTACACAGATCAGACACGGACAGTGTGATACCTCAGTTTCAAGAGTGTTTATTTATAACAATAAAGAAAAAAAGTTATCTTCCAGGTTACTGCCTTCTGGTCTCCGGGGAATGGTGTCTCCTCTGGGGTAGAAAACCGATGCCCTCAGTTCTAGCAATTCATCTGGGCCGTCTGTCCGGTTGCAACCTCTCACTACCTCCAACCCTCCCGTGTGCTGCCCTCCTGGCAGCTTTATGGGCCCCGTACGGCTGGTGAGCAATCAACCCCTTGATTACACACCAGCCTCAATCAGCCCCAATTAGTCCTGGCGGAGGACCTGTCGAGACCTTGTATGTTCAGCAGAGGGAGCCACCACCATGTGATGTATGCTCTGTCACCAGGCCTTGACGAGTCTCCCCTTGGTGGCTTGTCCGCAGTACACCCCCCCCTCCCTTAGCTCTGTATTTATATATATATCATACACACATGATTTTGAAATGCCACATGTGTGCCTTTGAACATGGACGTATATGATGTCAGACGTAGGTCAAACTTGATATATTGACAGGCACACATCTGTCATCAGGAGTCTTGTTTACACAAACTGTCCGATACATTTAATCAGAATAAATAAATCCCAGTCTCACGAAATCAAAAGCGAGGTAGGTGCATGTTATTGGAACCTAAAAAAGTTGTTACTACAAAGTTTTGACATATATTATGTTTACAAAACTTAATCAAATGATTGAATAATACTGTTCGGGTTTACAGTGCTGTAGGCTACTTTACTGCATAAATGGAAACCTGGTTAATGTCAAGCCATTTGAGGATGCTGGAGTTATATTTTGGACTCGTGTGCATGCCTACAGGAGACTTTTGAAGTAGCCTAATCAGATTAAAACATTATGACTGGTTGTGTTTATGCCACATATGAAAGGTAATACTTAAAAAAAAAAGTTTAATGAAAAACATTTAGGCTATAATGTAGCGTTAGGTTCTACATTTTTACATTTTAGTCATTTAGCAGACGCTCTTCTCCAGAGCGACTTACAGTAGAGTGCATACATTTTTATTACATTTTACATACTGAGACAAGGATATCCCTACCGGCCAAACCCTCCCTAACCCGGACGACGCTATGCCAATTGTGCTCGCCCCACGGACCTCCCGGTTGCGGCCGGCTGCGACAGTGCCTGGGCGCGAACCCAGCCCAGCCTGGGCGCAAACCCAGAGACTCTGGTGGCGCAGCTAGCACTGCGATGCAGTGCCCTAGACCACTGCGCCACCCGGGAGGTGGACAAGGTGCACAAGGAATAGCCGCTTGGATTGGAGCAAGACTTTAACTTTCCTGAATAACTGGGCCTGCCTGGAGGGAGCATGCTGAATGTGGCCACATTATTGTAGGACGACTTGGAAGAATGATGGTCTGAAGCAGACAGCGAGTTCAGTATCTAATCAAATATAATATGTCATATACACATATTTAGCAGATGTTATTCCGGGTGTAGTGTTTTTACATCTTGATTGGAGTCCACCTGTGGTAAATTCAATTGATTGGACATGATTTGGAAAGGCACACACCTGTCTACATAAGGTCCCACAGTTGACAGTGCATGTCATAGAAAATAACCAATCCGTGAGGTTGAAGGAATAGTCTGTAGAGCTCTGAGACAGGATTTTGTCGAGGCACAGATCTGGGGAAGGGTTACAACACATTTCTGCCACATTGAAGGTCCCCGAGAACACAGTGGCCTCCATCATTCCTAAATGGAAGAACTTTGGAACCACCAAGACTCTTCCTAGAGCTGACAGAGCTCTGTGGAGATGGGAAAACCTTCCAGAAGGACAACCATCTCTGCAGCACTCCACCAATCAGGCCTTTATGGTAGAGTGGTCCGAAGGAAGCATCTCCTCAGTAAAAAGGCACATGACAAGGTTCTCTGGTCTTATGAAACCAAGATTGAACTATTTGGCCTGAATGCCAAGCATCACGTCTGGAGGAAACCTGGCACCATCCCTGCGGTGAAGAATGATGGCAGCGTCATGCTGTGGGGATGTTTTTCAGTGGCAGGGACTTAAAGACTAGTCAGGATTGAGGCAAAGATGAACAGAGCAAAGTACAGAGATCCTTGATTAAAAACCTGCTCCAGTGCGCTCAGAACCTCAGACTGGGGCAAAGGTTCACCTTACAACAGGACAACGACCCTACGCACACAGCCAAGACAACGCAGGAGTGGATTTGGGACAAGTCTCTGAATGTCCTTGAGTGGCCGAGCCAGAGGCCGGACTTGAACTCGATCAAACATTTCTGGAGAGACCTAAAAATAGCTGTGCAGCAGCGCTCCCCATCCAACTTGACAGAGCTTGAGAGGATCTACAGAGAATAATGGGAGAAACTCCCCCAAAAAGATTTGAGGCTGTAATTGCTGCCAAAGGTGCTTCAACAAAGTACTACAGTGGCTCTCGAAAGTATTCACCCCTCTTTGGCATTTTTCCTTTTTTCGCTTTGCAACATGGATTTAAAATAGATTTTTGGGGGGTTTGTGCCCCCCCCCACCCAAAGTCAATACTTTGTAGAGCCAGCTTTCTCAGCAATTACAGCTGCAAGTCTCTTGGGGTATGTCTCTATAAGCTTGGCACATCTAGCCACTGGGATTTTTGCCCAATCTTCAAGGCAAAACTCCTTCAACTCCTTCAAATTGGATGGGTTCCGCAATCTTTAAGTCATACCACAGATTCTCAATTGGATTGAGGTATGGGCTTTGACTAGGCCATTCCAAGACATTTAAATGTTTCCCCTTAAACCACTCGAATGTTGCTTTAGAAGTATTCTTAGGGTCAGGTGAATCTTCGTCACAGTCTCAAATCTCTGGAAGACTGGAACGGGTTTCCCTCAAGAATTTCCCTGTATTTAGCGCCATCCATCATTCCTTCAATTCTGATCAGTTTCCCAGTCCCTGCAGATGAAAAACATCCCCACAGCATGATGCTGCCACCACCGTGCTTCACTGTGGGGATGGTGTTCTCGCGGTGATGAGAGGTTTTGGGTTTGCACCAGACATAGCGTTTTCGTTGATGGCCAAAAAGTTTAATTTTTGTCTCATCTGACCAGAGTACCTTCTTCCAAATGTTTGGGGAGTCTCCCACATGCCTTATGCCAAACACCAAACGTGTTTGCTTATTTATTTTTTTAAGCAATGGCTTTTTTTCTGGCCACTCTTAGGTAAAGCCCAGCTCTGGAGTGTATGTCTTAAAGTGGTCCTATGGACAGATACTCCAATATCCACTGTGGAGCTTCGCAGCTCCTTTAGGGTTATCTTTGGTCTCTTTGTTTCCTCTCTGATTAATGTCCTCCTTGCCTGGTCCGTGAGTTTTGGTGGGCGGCCCTCTCTTGGCAGGTTTGTTGTGGTGCCATATTCTTTAAATGTTTTTATAATGGATTTAATGGTGCTCTGTGGGATGTTCAAAGTTTCTGATATTTTTTTAGAACTTAACCCTGATGTGTACTTCCTCCCTGACCTGTTTGGAGAGATCCTTGATCTTTGTGGTGTGGGGCCTTTCAGAACAGGTGTGCATATATATACTGGGATCATGTGACATCATGTGACACTTAGATTGCACACAGGTGGATTTTACTTAACTAATTATGTGACTTATGAAGGTAATTGGTTGCATCAGATCTTATTTAGGGGCTTCATAGCAAAGGGGGTGAATATATATGCACACTACTTTTCCATTTTTTTTGTTGAATTTTTAACATTTTTCAAACATGTAATTTTCATTTCCCTTCACCATTTTGGACTATTTTGTGTATGTCCATTACATGAAAACCAAATAAAAACAAATTTAAATTACAGGTTGTAATGCAACAAAATAGGAAAAATGCCAAGGGGGATGAAATTATAGGCAATTAGCAAGACACCCCCCAAAACAGGAGTGATTCTGCAGGTGGGGACCACAGACCACTTCTCAGTTCCTCACTTCTCAGACGGCCTCCTCCACGTCTCCTGATGTACTGGCCTGTCTCCTGGTAGCACCTCCATGCTCTGGACACTACGCTGACAGACACAGCAAACCTTTTTGCCACAGTTCGCATTGATATGCCATCCTGGATGAACTGCACTACCTGAGCCACTTGTGTGGGTTGTAGACTCCGTCTCATGCTACCACTAGATTGAGAGCACCGCCAGCATTCAAAAGTGACCAAAACATCAGCCAGGAAGCATAGGAACTGAGAAGTGGTCTGTGGTCACCACCTGCAGAATCACTCCTGTTTTGGGGGGTGTCTTGCTAATTGCCTATAATTTCCACCTTTTGTCTCTTCCATTTGCACAACAGCATGTGAAATTTATTGTCAATCAGTGTTGCTTCCTAAGTGGACAGTTTGATTTCACAGAAGTGTGATTGACTTGGAGTTACATTGTGTTGTTTAAGTGTTTTCCTTTATTTTTTTGAGCAGTGTATATGATGGGATGTATAGACATGATGGACAGAATATCTGTAGAACACATAGGATAAAATGTATATTTACACATAGCTGAATAGGATGTCATTGACTAGAATGCAGTATTTTTTATTTTACTAGGCAAGTCAGTTAAGAACACATTCTTATTTTCAATGACAGCCTAGGGATAGTGCGTTAACTGCCTTGTTCAGGGGTGGGACTTACAGATTTATCTTGTCAGCTCGGGGATTCGATCTTGCAACCTTTCGGTTACAAGTCCAACACTCTAACCACTAGGCTACCTGCCACCTCGGCTACCTTCCTTATATACATATGAAATGAGTAAAACAATATGTAAACATTATTAAAGTGACCAGTGTTCCATTATTAAAATGACCAGTGATTCCATGTCTATGTACATAGGGCAGCAGCCTCTAAGGTGAAGTGACAGTGACTAAGTTCAGAGCAGGGTGCTGGGTGGAGGCTGGCTAGTGATAGTTATTTAAAGGACTGATGGCCTTGAGATAGAAGCTGTTTTTCAGTCTCTCGGCCCCAGCTTTGATGCACCTGTACTGACCTCGCTTCTGGATGGTAGCGGGTGAACAGACCGTGGCTTGGGTGGTTGATGTCCTTGATTATCTTTTGGCCATCCTGTGACATCGGGGGCTGTAAAAATACAGCCAGCTACTGTGCCTTGATACTGTTAGACTATACTGACCTGTGGTATAGTAAGACGTTAGCACATGGAAAAGCGTAGTGCATAAAGGAAGTACCAAAACACCTTGATATAAGGGGGGGAGCATGCAAGCACATGTGGACATGTGGCTAGGATGGAAGAAAATACATAGTAAAACCTGCAAAAGAGCAAATGTTAACCCGGAAAGAAAGCGCATTACCCTACCCTGTGCCCCCCCCCCCCAAAAAGCACTAAGCAAAATAAATGCAAAATAAAAAGTTTGAGAACCCTGGCCTGTTTTGGACCCTCCCCCCAGTAAATTGCAATCTGGCCCTAAGATGTTACCATTGGTGCAATAAAATGAGAGTTAAGGTGATACACCTTGACCCATTAATAATGAATCGAAATGTTTGACATCGGGGAAGGGACCAGTAACTTTATGATCAAACTTCATCAATGTAGAAGCAACAGTAAATGCTCATACTTTGGTCATCATACCTTAACCTGGTTTCCTTCCAATTTCATGATAAACATGATTTTGCCTGTTTGTGACCTTTAAAACTACCATAGTAGTGCAAGATGTTGGTGATAAAATGTGAATTCTTGGATATCCTCCCTCCGGCTAGATTCCGATAGGAATTACTACTACTCAATTTTGCTGGACCCCAGGAAGAGTAGCTGCTGAGTAGCAGCAGCTAATGTGTATCCATAATAAATGCAAATCACTTCACAAACCAGCATATTGTGACTTGCAGGTCTGATATGACCCATGAGCCAGGATTTTCCGACCACACCGTTGAGGCTAACCAAATGCCTTATGAAAGATATAATATGTGGTCATAAAGGGTTTACTTTTAATTGAACACATTCACTTAGGCAGTCACTTGGTGGACTCTTCAGGAATATAAGTTGTTGAATGTAACAACCATGTCTTTGTGAATAACAAACAGTCGTGTGGGAATCTCTCACATTCACTCGAAAGGCATGCTGTGAAATATGCAAATACAGCTTTAAACCCTACAGTGTTAAAACAGCACCCCCAGATTTGAGTGTTTAAAACCTTAACACCTTGTGCTGAATAAACATGTTCTGGTGTTTACAATCTAAGCACTGTGACATGTTTTCATTTCAATTCCAAATGCCTTGACTTGTTTAAAAAGTGTTGCAGAAAAGTGTTTAGTTATGTGATCAGACCCTAAACACTTGGTTTTGCAGTGTATGATGAGAAACATTTGAGAGAAACACTTTTTGTTGTTTTTCAAATCGTGATAACCTCTGTATTTTGCTGTAGATAATGCCAGAGAATCAGGAGACCATAAAGACGCCTATAAATCTGTCCATTGTGAAGAGCAGGCTGGAGTCCAGGCAGAGCCCCTGCTACACGAGCCCTGTTGAGTTAGTCTCAGACATCCCACTCATCTTCAGGAACTGTGCAGCATTCACTCAGATAGACATACAGCACTAACTTGCCCCAGAAGAGTCCTCTTGCCTAAGGTTACACGGACATGCAAATTGCTCTGTTATTGTGTGTGGACAAACTGTTTTACAGTGTTTCTGTCTTTTACATCTTAGTTTTAGCAGATGCTCTTATCCAGAGTGACTTACAGTCAATGCATTCAACTATGTTAAAAAAAGACATACATCTGTCCTCTCGTCTCTCCCGTGTCAGGCTGACACTGAGTTTGCCACTGCAGGGAGAAACCAGGAAAGGTTCTTTAGAGGAGCAGCTAAAGAGCCTATGCCCTAAATGAATGTTTCCAGAGGTCAAGTCTGAGGTCATCAGTCCTGTGACCCTTCCGATCTCCCCTCCATCCTCACACAGCCCATGATGAGAAATGCTCTCATCATGCAAAGTGTTAGAGCATATGCTCTGAGACTCAGGATGTGTATTTTCCTACTCCTGCTCCGCTAAACTTACCAAAGGGCCCGTCAAAAACACTCCCAGTACTAGCCTATACTAGTAATTAATTTCACCCTATGAGAAAGTCAGATTTTGTTAGATGTGCTTAAATACTCTGTCCATGTTCTGTGATTGAATAGTTTTTCACAATAAAACTGTGAAGCAGGGTACCAAAACGAATTCCTCCTACTATACCCGGACGCTACTGGATTAGACTGGTTTACATTAATTATGCAGTAATACACTGTAGCTTTGACTAAAGACCCTGAGTATCAAATGAAAACAAAGAAACAGAAAGTGTTAGATAATCCAGCAGCCTGTGTGGATCTGGTTCTTGTAACAGGGTTTGTGTATCTTCTGGGGAGTAAAAACAGTGACAATGTTAATCCAGTTTAAACCAGTAAAGTGAAAACAGGTCAAAGGAATCAAACCAGCCTGAGAAAATCTAAGATATTTATGTTTTTATTGCAAGACTGCATGAGGTGTTAGTTTTATAAACTTGTCAGCTGTGCAAGGTCTATTTGTTCAGGCCTACGGTACACTCTTAGAAAAAAAAGGTGCTAAGTAGAACCATCTAGGGTTCTTCAGTTTGTCCCCATAGGCAGAACCCTTTATGTAGGGTTCTTCATGGATCCCTCTATTAAGAGCTATACCAAGAACCCTTTTAACTTTGAAAGGTTCTTTCTAGAACCCTCTATGAATGCTTCCACCAGCCTTATTAACATTTAAAAATACTATTTTTATGACAATACATTAAGGACACATGCTTATTGCATGACATACTGTAGACTGACCAGGTGATGTCACTTCAATCAGTGTAGATGAAGGGTAGGAGAGAGGTTAAATAAGGATTTTTAAGCCTTGAGACAATTGAGACATGGATTGTGTTTGTGTGCCATTCAGAGGGTGAATGGGCAAGACAAAGTATTGAAGTGCCTTTGAACGGGGTATGGTAGTAGGTGCCCGGCGCACCGATTTGTGTCAAGGACTGCAACACTGCTGGGTTTTCACGCTCAACAGTTTCAAGAACTGTCTATATTAAGAATTGTCCAACTCAATATTAAGAAGGTGTCCTTAATGTTTTGTACACTCAGTGCATATCATAAGGCCTTTCTTTGAGGGACTGGTTATATTTTGGAATACACAGTGGTGTTAAGACATTTCTGGTTGAAAGGCTACATTAGGACTGCAAGTCACATTATGCTGGCTTGCAAAGTGAGGTGTAATTCCAATTGGAGTCCAGCCAGAGTGAGAATATCCAACAATTTGAACTTTTAATCACCTGCAACCTGCATTCAAAATGACTGCCATGGTAGGGAAGATTGATTAGTGAGGCTACCTAAATAATCCAAACTGGAACAACCATCTCAGTAACGAGTGCAATAGGTCCATCATCTATGAGTATTAAGTTAATATAACTCCTGAATCAACACTATAAATATTACACTGAAAAATCAGCACTGGGTAAAACTGGCTAATTTGCTGTGTAACATACAGTACACAGCTGATTCACTTATTCCCTTTTATTCTCCTACTCTCAGCTTAATAACATCACAAAAATACTCATTTGAAAGAGAGAGATCATGGCAAAGATATCAACTATGCCAGCACTATGTAAAATGATTAAGAGAATACCAGATAAATGCAAAAATAAATATAGATGCAGTTAAAACATTCTCACACTTTTTACATTTATCAGAGAACTCAAACTGCTGATGTGAAAGTTATTGTTATGTCAATTGTCAATGAGCCATTCAATATAATTTATTTATTTAGATTTTACATTGTCATCGTGATTTTTATGCAGTTTATATAAATACTTACGAGAATCATTGATATTGTTCATTCATTTGACCTAATTTAAGCCAGGCACATCAAGATTCAACAATATGTGATTTATTTCTCATGTATTCCCAAATGACCTCTCATTTGCTGTTTTCTTATGACTTCATACCATAGCTACTTCTGAAAACCAACATGTTTTATTCATAAGAAATACTTGCAGCTGTTTACAGGGTCAATTAATGTATGTCTAATATCTTCATCTTACTTCATGATTCTTATGGGTTAAACGTGGGATACAGGCAGCATTTACCGTAAGACACGTTTTTTGTTTAATGGGGTGAAAGAAATGTAATAATTGGTGACGAATGGGTCTATTTAAAAAAAATATGTATATATATTTTTTATTTTTTATTTTTAGGGGTGGATCAGCTTAATATTGCGGAAAGAATGTTGCTTCCAATGTAATTGTCTGCATCATTTCCAATCCCCCATATTTTTTGGGGTAAATATATATATCCATTCACGTATGCATACATATACACATATATACATACACATACCTACATAGACATACATACTTTTTAAAAAAAGTATACCTTTATTATTATTCCCTGCAAACCCTACCACCGATCCCCCAATTGGAGTAAACTGATAAACATTTCTGTTTTTACCTTCAATTTATACATCTTATACACATTTTACAGACACAGTCTACTTTATAATAGTTCTCTCTTGTTTGTTCTTAGTCCTTCCTCTATTTCTGTTGTCCATCCAGTTTGATTTCCACTTGTAACTGTGCTATTTCACAATAGCTCCGCACCTATACACATTTCACAGATCCCGTATGCCCTACATTGTTTATCTTGTTATTAGTCCCACCCTTCAGCTCCACTCAACCTTTCCCATCTATCTTCCAACATCATCCATTTCGGATTTTTATTTGCCATATATTTTTCAACTGTGCTGTGATGCTTCACAAAAGATTTGAACCTTCCTATTCTCATAGCTTCCACAGATTGTAAATTAAAAATAAACATTTTTGCTAAAATAATTATTATATTATTGATTGATTGACTATGGCTTTCCAAATCCCCCAATATTGCTATCTGTAGCGTTAGTTCTACGCAAATGTTGCAATTCTTCAACCATTCCTGGACCTGTGACCAAAAACGAGCTACATGCGGACAATACCAAAATAAATGGTCTAATGACTCTGCCTCCTCACAGCTGAATCTACAGAGCTGGGAAGATTGTATCCCCCATATATATAACATTCTATTAGTTGCAAGAATTTTGTACAATAATTTAAATTGAAAAATTCGAAGTTTTGAATCTGGCGTTGTTTTGCGTATCAATTCATAAACCATGTGCCATGGAATGGGTACATCGAAAATCTCTTCCCAACTATTTTGCAATTTATATGGCACAGCTGTAAGTTTTTTGGTCCTTAAATGAAATTGGTATATGTTTTTATTTATCACACTTTTCTTTAACCATTTATGTTCTTTAATATAAGGCCAACATACAAGTTCCTTACTTTTATCCCCTTCCACCTGCCTCTTCCATTTTTGTGGTAATGCTGCAATTAATTGGTTGTAATTTTGGGTAGAGCAGACATTTCCATATGTCTGTGTTAGCTGCATGTGTGACATTACTCCACCAGTCCTATTTATGATATCATTCACAAAAATTATACCTTTTTTAAACATTTCTTCGATAAATACAGTTTTTTTATCAATTACTATATTTGAATTTAACCACAAGATTTGTTGTACTATTTGTTCCGTCCTTTCAGGTGGATTCTATTTAAGTTTTAATAGTTTAATAAAGGGATAACAGCTCATCCTCTGTAAGTGTTATACCGTAGTAATGAATTATGGCATGGGGCCCCAAAGGTCAGGCCCAGATACAGTACAGTATATGTTAGTGGCCCACCGCCTGGTGACATAGAGAGGACAAGACAAGTCGGGTTGTGCTTCAAAAGGATTGCAGGGTGTGTGTGTGTGTGTGTCTGTGTGTGTAAAAGTGGTGTGGACAGTTTGGAGAAAGGGTAGCCCTCAGATCTTCCTGGGGCTTAGGTTTGAGTCTAGCCCTCATCACAGGACACCCTTATAAGGTCATAGCTGTACACTGGTCCTGTGTTCCACCCCCCCCCCCCCCAACCCCCCCCCCCCCCCCACCCCCCCGTCCACATTAAACCAGAGAGGAGATAAGACAATGATATATACCAGCAGTATAAGTGTTGCCTTCTGGTTGTTCTCTAAAGACGAAGTGAGTTTGTGCTCTCCTTTCTTTTGATGCCACAGCCAAGTGATGTGAATGATGAGGTAGTCTGCGGAAACGTGATATACTTTTATTGTGTAACAGTAAACATGTCTCTGCATTTCGCCACTAATGTTCCTAAGACAAGTGTTTAGATGCAATTGTTTTACAAGGTGAATACAGAACTGGTGTCTTTTTCACAAAAAAAGTTTCTAGGACACTTAGTTTAAACTTGTAATGCAGCTCTCCTCCTTTCAGCAAGGGTACAGAGAAACTTTATTGTAACTAACCGTGGCAGTACAGTAGAGTCCCATACAGTAGAGCGGTTTGCTAGTATTAGCCATCCATGGCTACTTGGAGATGTTTCTAGAGGGGCTGTGTGATGTGATGGTGGTGGTGGCCGGGTGAGGGGGACACACACATGGCTCTGATTAGATTATCGTTTACTCTTGGCTCTGTCACCATGCATGCCGAAAGCCAGAGGGCTGATTGAGTTTGAAGAGGGCCTTTGTTTGGTATAAAAGGTTTATCATGCCATTCAGCTATCATTTATCTTCTTGCCAATCTTGGCACATGGCAGAGAGAGTGTAGGGTCTGTGTGTGTGTCTGTGTGTGTATGGTGTGTGTGTGTGTACTGTGTGGACATGTTTAACTATTCTTTCCGGGACCAGAAGTCCCTACAAGAATAGTAAACAAACAAAAATTTGACCAGCTGGGGACATTTTGTTAGTCCCCACAAGGTCAAATGCTATTTCTAGGGAGTTTAGGGTTAAGGTTAGAATTAGTGTTAGGGTTAGAATTATGTTAAGGGTTAGTTTTAGGGTTAGGGTTAAGGTTAGGTTTTTGGGTTAGGTTTAGGGTTAGGGATTAGGCAAAATAGGATTTTGAATGGGACTGAATTGTGTGTCCCCACAAGGTTAGCTGTAGAAGACTGTGTGTGTGTGCACGGTGTGTGTATGTCGTTTTCAAAGGGATGTCTGATTGTGTCCTAAACAGTTTGAGAAACCTGATGAGTGGTTAATAAAGTGCCCACTCTGATTAAAGGCAATACTTTGGATATGGAAAGGAACACAGAGAATATAGTTCCGCTGAAGCCCTGAACAGGCTGCAGGAAACCTTTCCAGTTGAAAGAGAGCCCAGTGTCCTGAGGAGAGGCAGATAAAACAGACAAGCACACTATGCTACATACAGTGATGCCCAAGACCAGCTTATCATAAGTTGAGATATTATTATATCCCCCTCCCCACAATACAATCTAGACTCTATTGTCCCCAAGTAACTGTTCTTCAATGTGATGCATGGACACTGAATAGACAATATAAAAGAGGAAATATAGCATGTAAGTCAATTGTCAATAATTGTTCAATGGATGTGTGTGTGTGCGAGAGCGTGTAAGTGGGTGTATGTGTGTAAACCCGTGGTAAAATTAATACGATTTCTGGACAGATTAGGAAAGGATGTTGAATCATTATTATTCCATGTTTGTCTTTACAACTAAGAGTTAATGGTGGTTATTGGTGAGAATGGAGAGGGGCTGTATCTGGGGGATTGGGATGGGGTGACTGGTAGAGCATCAGACACTTTTCTGAGGTGTGCGTGGGGCCTCCACTCATCCCTTTTTAGTGTCTTGGAGGACCCACTCACCCCAAGTAGACAGTCACAGCCACTTTACTTTAATTGATACGGTAATACAAACCAACCACAATATTTAAGAGGCAGGCTTTCTTCAAATGTATGTACAATTTCTGTATAAAGTATCCGCAGTTTTTTTTGGTACATTAGGAGAGGAGTCTGAGCTAAAAAGCCATAAAGACATACTTTGCTTAATGTTTTTTTAAATGTTTTTTTTTGTGTGTTTTTTGTTAAATGTCTGCTCAGCCCATATGCTCTACAGTATATATGTAAGGTACAGTACCAGTCAAACGTTTGGACACACCAACTCATTCAAGGTTTTTTTTTTTTTTTTTTTTAATTATTTTCCACATTGTATAATAATAGTGATGACATCGACACCATGAAATCACACATATCGAATAATGTAGTAATCCAAAAAGTGTTAAACAAATCAAAATATATTTTATATTTGAGATTCTTCAAAGTAGCCACCCTTTGCCTTGATGACAGCTTTGCACATTCTTAGCATTCTCTCAACCAGCTTCACCTGGAATGCTTCTCCAACAGTCTTGAAGGAGTTCCCACATATGCAGAGCACTTGTTGGCTGCTTTTCCTTCACTCTGCGGTCCAACTCATCCCAAACCATCTCAATTGGGTTGAGGTCGGGTGCTTGTGGAGGCCAGGTCATCGGATGCAGCACTCCATCACTATCTTTGGTCAAATAGCCCTTACACAGCCTGGAGGTGTGTTTTGGGTCATTGTCCTGTTGAAAAACAAATGATAGTCCCAGTAAGTGCAAACCAGGTGGGATGGCATATTGCTGCAGAATGCTGTGGTAGCCATGCTGGTTAAGTGTGCCTTGAATTCTAAATTAATCACCAACAGTGTCACCAGCAAAGCACCCACACATCACACCTCCTCCTCCATGCTTCATGGTAAGAACCACACATCCAGAGATCATCCATTCACCTACTCTGCGTCTCACAAAGACACGGCGGTTGGAAACAAAAATCACAAATTCGGACTCATCAGACCAAAGGGCAGATTTTCACCGGTCTGATGTCCATTGCTCGTGTTTCTTGACCCAAGCAAGTCTCTTCTTCTGATGCAGACAATTACATTGATGGAAACAACAATCTATCCGCAATATTAAAGCTGATCCACCCCCTAAAAAAAATAAAAACAGCCTCTTCTTCTTATTGGTGTCCTTTAGTAGTGGTTTCTTTGCAGCAATTTGACCATGAAGCCCTGATTCACGCTGTGTCCTCTGAACAGTTGATGTTGAGATGTGTCTGTTACTTGAACTCTGTGAAGCATTTATTTGTGGCTGCAATTTCTGAGGCTGATAAATCCAATGAACGTATCCTCTGCAGCAGAGGTAACTCTGGGTCTTCCTTTCCTGTGGTGGTCCTCATGAAAGCCAGTTTCATCATGGCGCTTGATGGTTTTTGCGACGGCACTTGTATGAACTTTCAAAGTTCTTGAAATTTTCCGTATTGACTGACCTTCATTAAAGTAATGATGGACTGTTTTTTCTCCTTGCTTATTTGAGCTGTTCTTGCCATAATATGGACTTGTTTTTTTACCAAATAGGGTGTCACGGTCGTCTTCTTGAATGAGATTGGACCAAGGCGCAGCGTGTGCAAAATACATCTTCTCTTTATTTTGAAGATGAACACGAAACAAAACACTTATACAAAAACTATACAAAAACAACAAACAACCGTGACGCTACAAACGAAAGTGCACACACAAGCTACTTACGTTCAACATAGACAATTCCCCACAAACAGCTAAAGCCTATGGTTGCCTTAAATATGGCTCCCAATCAGAGACAACAATAACCAGCTGTCTCTAATTGAGACCCAATTCAGGCAACCATAGACTTTCCTAGATACCTACACTCAACCATAGACACAGCTAGACTTCTATACTAAACATAAACCCAACTACTCTAATAAACCCCCTAAACCTTACAACCACCCTAGACACTACAAAAACACATACATTCCCCATGTCACACCCTGACCTAACTAAAATAATTAAGAAAACAAAGAAAACTAAGGCCAGGGTGTGACATAGGGCTATCTTCTGTATACCACCTCTACCTTGTCACAACACAACTGATTGGCTCAAACATATTAAGAAGGAAAGTAATTGCTCAAATTAACTGTTAACAAGGCACACCTGTTAAGTGAAATGCATTCCAGGTGATTACCTAATGAAGCTGGTTGAGAGAATGCCAAGAGCGTGCAAAGCTGTCATCAAGGCAAAGGGTGGCTACTTTGAAGAATCTCAAATAGAAAATATACTTTGATTTGTTTAACACTTTTTTGGTTACTACTGTATATGATTCCATGGGTGTTATTTAATAGTTTTGATGTTTTCACTATTATGCTACAATATAGAAAAGTGTACAAAAATAAATAAAAACCCTGGAATGAGTAGGTGTGTCCAAACGTTTGACTGGTACTGTATACAACAACTATGTACAGTGTTTATACTATGATCCTCCCATTGGAATGCCCACCGCCCTCATAATGTATGCCATGTCTGCTGAAATGTTTTACATGGTTCTTCAATTACCTCAATTGAATAAGGCTTTAACATAACAAAATGTGGAAAAAGTCAAGGGGTCTGAATACTTTGCGAATGCACTATATATATATATATATATATATATATATATATATATATATATAAATATAAGGAATGGATGGATGGCTTTCTCATAATTCTATTGAACATTTGGAACAAAGTAGCCCCCTTATTTACACAAATGACAACACACATGCCACTCAATTCATTACTTCCTAGTTCCATATATCAAACAGTTATTTCAGTTATATTAAAACCAGGAAAATCTGGAGAGTCCCCTGCTGATTATAGGCACAAGTTTCATAAAGCAATAGAATGGCAAAAGTCTTACCAGACTTGATACATATCAATCAAACATGGTTTATTAAAAATAGACACAAACAAATACAAAAACACGTTTAAGTTTAATACAATATGCAAAAAAACAAGATCTAGATTTATCAATAATGGTTGTTGATGCCGAAAAGGCTTTCAACTGTCTTGAATGGCCTTTTCTATGTAAAACTTTGTAAGCTTTCAACTCTCCAGCTGAAATAATACATTTAATAAAAATATTGTATAAATGTCATAAAGTTAAAATATAAACAAATAATACCCTTATCTGATGAAATTGCTTTAGAAATAGGCACAAGACAGGGATGTCCCCTCTTCCCCCTACTGTTTGCACTGGCAATTGAACAGCTTTCAGAAAGAATTAGACTGGACCCAAAAGCAACAGGTATCAGTATTGGTAAACATTTATATAAACTAAACTTATTTGCAGATGATATCCTGTTAAACTTGGCCAATATTGAAAACTCAATGCTCCCTTTGCTAAAAATATTTTCAGAATACTCTAAAACCTCAGGTTATACAATGAACGTGGAAGAAACTAAATTATGGAAATGAAAAAAAGAATAGCTCATGAAACATCAAACCTTTAAGTGGACCACACAAAATATTACATACTTAGGATGCTTAATAAGTGACAACAAACATCAAATATATAATGAATTTAATTCCATTTCTCAACAATATCAAAGCAGATGTAATTAAATTGAATAATCTTTCCATAAATCTTACAGATAGAATAAACCTCTTTAAAATGGTATGGCTGCCAAAGTTTTAGTATTTATTTTTGGTAATACCAATTACCCCACCAAAGACATTATTTCAAAAAGTATACTCGGTTATAACAGCTTTTCCCCGTGACATATAGTTCAACGCACTAAATAAATGTTATGATTCCACCTGTCATCAGAGGGCGGCACAGACCATCCTAGAGATATTAACGACACCCAGGTGTGTTCGATTTACTCATTATAATTTCCCTGTTAAAAGAGGTGGGTTTTCTGTTGTCCTTTGCAGAAGTGTGAATTGTTTATTGTGTGCGGTCGTTTCCTGAGATAGTTTTCGAGACTTAGTGTTTGTTGGTTTTTCAAGTGTACTGTGATCCTGTGGCTACCGTTTCTCAGTAAAGTTTTGTGTTTAGCCTTAACCACTGATTCCTCATCTGGTCTCTTCTCTGCACCTGGGTCCAACCTTACCACATCACAAGAAGAACAATGTGTACATATTGAAGATGGGAATGCTCATCCCCAGAATCTTTTCATGGGTTTATTTTCAAATGATAAAGCTAAGAACATGAACATTTTCATTGTTAAGGACACTAACAATATTGAAAAATATTAAATGTATAGAATGTATTATACAAGAAACAAAACTCACTAATTCCGTAGCACAACGGCGGAGTCATATCTCAATTGCAAAACCAATAATGACTCCATAATCCATGCTTTCTAGGAACATGATAAAGTCTGGAAGTTGTGGGCAGAGCTAGAAAGTTGGTTGTCAGAAGGATTACAATGTAGAATTACTTTGAATCCATCTGTCTGCATATTTCAAGACATGGCAAATGGGCTGGACGATTCTCTTCTCACCACTCCTCTTGAAAAAAAGTATTCTAAAAACGTGTAAGTCAATCCGCCATCATTAACACAATGGCAAAATCAAATGATTTATTATAGACATCTCAACAAATCATTTATGTATGGACCTCGCCTTGTGCAAGGGGGCATTGTCACGCTGAAACAGGAAAGGGCCTACCCCAAACTGTTGCCACAAAGTTGGAATCACAGAATCGTCTAGAATGTCATTGTGTGCCGTAGGATAAGATTTCCCTTCACTGGAGCTAAGGGGCCTAGCCAGAACCATGAAATACAGCCCCAGACCATTATTCCTGCTCCAAACTTTACAGTTGGCACTATGCATTGGGGCAGGTAGCGTTCTCCTGGCATCCGCCAAACCCAGATTCATCCATCAGACTGCCAGATGGTGAAGGGTGATTCATCACTCCAGAGAACGGATTTCCACTGCTCCGGAGTCCAATGGGGGCGAGCTTTACACCACTCCAAGTGAAGCATAGAATTGCGTATGGTGATCTTAGGCTTGTTTTTGCGACTGTTCGGCCATGGAAACTCATTTCATGAAGCTCACGGCGAACAGTTCTTGTGCAGATGTTGCTTCCAGAGGTACTTTGTGACTTGGTAGTGAGTGTTGAAACCAAGGACAGATGATTTTTAAGCGCTACGTGCTTCAGCACTCGGCGGACCCGTTCTGTGAGCATGTGTGGCCTACCACTTCACGGCTGAGTCTTTGTTGCTCCTAGACGTTTCCACAATAACAGCACTTAGAATTTACCGTGGCAGCTCTAGCAGGGCAGAAATTTTACGAAACTGACTTGTCGGAAAGGTGGCATCCTATGATGATCACTGAGTCCCTGAGCACCTCAGTAAGGTCCTTCTACTGCCACTGTTTGTCAATGGAGATTGCATGGCTGTGTGATCGATTTTATACACCTGTCAGCAAGCTGAAATAGCCAATCCCACTCATTTGAAGGGGTGTCCACATACTTTTGTATATAGTGTAACTATTGAACGTGCATGGGCTACGGAGAGAGTCAAAATGGTAGTTTTAGGCCATGTGGCAAAAGTGATGGGTCGCTGGAGATGGGTGTGTGCTAGTGGGTCTGGGCAGGTGTGATGTAGTTGATATTTGTAGGATGTTGTCCTTTGTATGTGTATGTATTGTTTATAAAAGTTAAAATATATATATATATATTTTGTTTAAATACAGTGCCCATGGCAAGCTGTCCACAGGCATTTTGGGATAAATTAAATAATTAGTCATCCATAAATGTGTGATGAACACAGACTCATAAAAAGCCTCTATCGCAATTAAATTGTATGATCTTTAGCTTTTAAACAAATCATCCAACCTTTTAAAATGCATGATTTACCTTAAGCCAATTGGCAACCTATGCTATTGAGGTAAACACTTGTGTGCAACACCTGGCTGTTATCGATCAGCACCTTGATTAGACCGCCAACATCCTTGTGTTTTGATACACCAGAAGTACCTTCATTTCCAATTGATCACTGGGTTTGCCTCGCATCATTGCATTGCAGAGGTATTTGCAGTGCATTCATTCCATGTGTTGAGGAGGCAGTTGCTGTGCCTTCTGTGTGATGCAGACATCGAATATATCCAACATATGAATCAAATGGTATGATATATCAGACCGAAGGCGCCATTTTATCAATGCTGTGTAATACATTTTGCAGTCAAACTTCTTGCATGACGTAATACATATGTTTTAGTGGATAGGGTGAGTATTGGTTAAGTGGCACACCTATGTTTTGTAATGGATATCTTTAAATGTGTAAAATAACATACCAACCAATGTCTGTGTGCTAGCGAGGAAGTACACTACCGGTCAAAAAGTTATAGAACACCTACTCATTGTCACACCCTGACTTTAGAGATTACCCCACGCTGCATCTTGGTCCGACCATCCTTTCAACAACGATCGTTACACTCATTCAAGGGTTTCTTTATTTTTACTATTTTCTTAATTGTAGAATAATAGTGAAGACATCAAAACTATGAAATAACAGATATGGAATCAGGTAGTAACCAAAAAAAGTGTTAAACAAATCAAAATATATTTTCTATTTGAGATTCTTCAAATAGCCACCCTGTCAGAGTCGTGTGTATAGGTGGCAGGGAAGTCAGGCGCAGGAGAATCAACTTAGTGGAATGGAGTTGTTTAATGACTTAAAACAAAACATAACTCCAAAACTATAAAAACAAAGTGGGTACGAGGACCCGTCGTGCACCAATACAAACAACACAAAATCTGAACAACAAACAATCTCTGACAAAGACTTGAGGGGAAACAGAGGGTTAAATACATAACAGGTAATGAGTGGGATTGAAACCAGGTGTGTAGGAGGACAAGACAAAACCAATGGAAAATGAAAAATGGATCAATGATGGCTAGAAGACCGGTGACGTCGACCGCCGAGCACCACCCCAACAAGGAGAGGCATCGACTTCGGTAGAAGTCATGACACACCCTTTGCCTTGATGACAGCTTTGCACACTCTTGGCACTATCAACTAGTTTCATAATATAGTCACCTGGAATGCATTTAAATGAACAGGTTAACAGAAGATAGCCTTATTTGGTAAAAGACCAAGTCCATATTACGGCAAGAACAGCTCAAATAAGCGAAGAGAAATGACAGTCCATCATTACTTTAAGACATGAAGGTCAGTCAATATGGAACATTTGTGCAGTCACAATAACCATCAAGCGCTATGATGAATCTGGCTCTCATGAGGACTGCCACAGGAATGGAAGACCCAGAGTTACCTCTGCTGCAGAGGATAAGTTCATTAGAGTTACCAGCCTCAGATATTGCAGCCCAAATAAATGCTTCACAGAGTTCAAGTAACAGACACATCTCAACATCAACTGTTCAGAGGAAACTGTGTGAATCAGGCCTTCGTGGTCAAATTGCTGCAAAGAAACCACTACGAAAGGACACCAATAAACATGAGCAATGGACATTTTACCGGTGGAAATTTGTCCCTTGGTCTGGAGTCCAAATTGGAGATTTTTGATTCCAACCACCGTGTCTTTGTGAGACGCGGTGTGGGTGAACGGATGATGTCCGCACCGTAAAGCATGGAGGAGGAGGTGTTATCGTGTGGGGGTTCTTTGCTGGTGACACTGTCTGTGATTTATTTAGAATTCAATGCACACTTAACCAGCACGTCTACCACAGCATTCTGCAGCGATACGCCATCCCATCTGGTTAGGCCTTCATTTGTTTTTCAAATGGACAATGACCCAAAACACACCTCCAGGCCGTGTAAGGGCTATTTGACCAACACACCTGGCCTCCACAATCCCCCAACCTCAACCCAATTGAGATGGTTTGGGATGAGTCGGTGAAGTGAAGGAAAAGCAGTAAACAAGTGCTCAGCATATGTGGGAACTCCTTCAAGAATGTTGGAAAAGTATTCCAGGTGTAGCTGGTTGAGAGAATGCCAAGGGTGTGCAAAACTGTTATCAAGGCAAATGGTGGCTATTTGAATAATCTCAAATATAATATATGTTTTGATTTGTTTCACACTTTTTTTGTTACTACATGATTCCATATGTGTTATTTCATAGTTTTGAAGTCTTCACTATGATTCTACAATGTAGAAAATTGTAAAAATAAAGAAAAACCCTTGATAGAGTTTGTGCTCTAAAACTTTTGACTGGTAGTGTATGTGACAATAAAAAATGGGTTCAATTGCTATGACGCCATCATTGTGGGCTTGGCATCCCCTGTAATGACGCGTGTCTCTCGAGTCATAATGGTCAGTACAATTATATAAGATTCTGAGGTAAATAATGATAAGGTTATACAAAACTAAGAAAGGATATTTTGTGTTTCATTACAACATATTTTGTAATGGCATGTACTGTAAATCAAAATGACTGTAAATGGTTTTCTTACTACTCTCACCTTTTTAGAATATTTACATTTTGACAGTGTCCTGGCATGCCAATCGCATACTGTCAAACTGGGACACCCTGTTACTGTCAAACTGGGACACTCCTCTAGGCCATTGTAATGCAGAACATTTTATTTTATTTTATTCATATTACATATAGGCTACATCATATAATCATAATCAAGTATGATGATAATAATAATCATAATGGTAATAATAAATTATAATTCTTAATGTTCCATATAAATATCTAAAGAATATTTTAATACATTTCATTAGTATGAATAATTGAAGTTTATCATAAAAATATTGAAATTACTCATATACTCTCTAATTTATCATGTTTTACAATAAAGAATGAAGTGTCCCACTTTGTCAATCAAGGTGTCCCAATTTGGTGTTATAAACTGAAAAAAAAGGTGTCAGGACAATTTGTGTTTGAAGAAGAGTCATCCATTCTGTGTTTAATATTTATAAAACATTTCTTTGTATAGTGTTGTAGATTCAGTGGCGGATTTAGGTATAGGCGACATGGGCAGCCACCCTGGGCGACATCTTGCCGGGGCGGCATTGGGCGCCCGCACATAAGAAATCGGAATGGTGACATTTGCGCGATTGGTTTTCTATCGCTCATTTGCACGTCACGTCAATGATGTCATGTCACCGTGTGGGACTGTGGGTCAGTTAATCTTGTCGGAGAGGGCGCCCTGATTCTAGTTTGTGAGCTAAGCAGGCTACTGACTGGGAAGGTCTCCCATTCAGAAGTACAGATGGGGAGGGGGGCGAGGTTGACCTAAGGTCTCTCCACTGGAAGCCCGAGGTATGGAGAGCGGGGGAATCTATCAAACCTCTAACTTTGTACAGTACTAATGCAATTAATCAAATCAGTCACACTACGAAATGCTACCAAATAAACCACAAGCACACATTCATAATATTGTGAATACATAGTTTCACAGACACATTGTTGCATTTTTTTCCGGTTTGTGCAAAATCGTTAAGAATAATATAAAACCAGTCTGTACACCCCCAAAATGATTTGGTTTAGTCTTGACTCTTGGTTGACAGTGTTGGGGGATGGGTAATGTATTGACGCTCGAGTGCCAAATCAACAGAAATTTGTTTCTATTTGTCTTTGTTACTTCTTTTTGATATTTATCAGTCTTATTTTTGAATAGATTTTTATATTTATATAGTTTTAAATGTTATGATTATGTATTTGTGTTGTTCCAAATGTCTGAATAAAAATGACATTTAATGCAGAATGGTGCTGAAGGGTGCTGGGGGGCGCTGAAGGGGGAGGGGGGGTTCGCCCAGGGAGCCAGAACCGCCACTGAGTAGAGTTCTTAAGCTATTTAGAATGGTATCTTGTTGGGGTTAAGACAATTGGATGATTCTGCAAGGAAAGCACATTTTCACAAAGTGTCCCACTTTACCAATACTCACCCTATGTGTGCAACAAAAGTAGAACATTCAACTTTTGATAGTATTTCTGTCAAACCCATGCATACAATTTAATACATAGGTTGGATACATCCAATTTATGCGCCACACAGAACACTGAATCCACTGCAACTGCCTCCTCAACGCAATGCTGCAAGGCAAGCACAGCATTAATTAATTAATATGCTTCTTTCTGGTGTACCAAAACGCAATGACGCTGTCGGTGAGGTAGATAGGCCCACATGCATGCATTCAGTGTAGTTGTGTATCTCGAATTGAGAGGAAATGGTTTATAGGCCTATATCTCTCCCACATCGGAATGTGCTTTGTTTCACCATTTGGTGGAAAAGAAACCGAAAGTCTGTCTGTCACAGTCTGAGAGGATGAAATAACCAGACAGACAGACCAAATAGCATATGCTTCAATTAAATCAATAATTTTCCTGAAGGGCAATTTTGTCAACCTCAAATACTGTGGTGGCGAATAATTACACCAGTCTGTCTACCGAGGAGGATGGTCGTAAATGTTCCAAAATATGGAATATGCATTACATTTTCAAAAATTTGCCGTAACCGACAAATTCTAAGGATTTGATGTATTGAAGTCTGGCTATGGCCACAACAGATTTTTATATAACCACAGAACCACTCCATAGTGGAGTGCAGATGTTATTCAGTTAAAACAGTGGGATCATTCTGTCAGACAGAGATGTCTGGATGAAAGTAATCGAAGTTGGAGGACAGTGTCAAATTATGTCATCATTACAGATTTTCAGTCAAAATAATACATTTATATTTTAGGCTACTTATTTATCTGTCATAATTGGAAGTCAATGAAACGGCGTGAATTAAATTAGTGTGTCCTATGAGACATTGGACGTATACTACTGTAAAGTGGAAATCAATACACTCCAGTTAGGGTTTCTGGAGTTTAGATATTTTTTTTGCGTCACCCGCCCCTAGGAGCAAGATAGACGCTCGTTCCGAGGTTGCGTTCCGAGACAGACACGGTGACGCTGCGATTCACTAGACCCATCACACACACTCGTATAGACTACTCCTGTCCAGCGTGAGCTCACCGTTTTTCTACCTTTCGCTTGAAAATCTGCGTGTCCGTGAGAAACTGTACTGTTGGTCCACGCTCTTAGTGCAGCATATTACAGATCTGACTGTTTGACACTTTTTGGGGGTTTGCAAAAAAAGTATCTTCTTTATCCAATGGGTCCCGGGATAGTTATACTTTTCTCTCTGTTCGGAGTTCTCAACGGACAAGGTCAGTTACCGTTTTACTTCAGGATAGTAACCTACTGTTTCAAGATTGAATTCTTCCCATGAGAATCAATCCATGCCCATGCGTGATGCATATGGTCGGACTACCATATAAATTCACTCAGGCATGTTAGATATTTCAAACGTATCACCCTAAGTAGGCTACTGCACTATCACTGTATAGTTAGAGATAAGATCTGTATAAGGTCTGTAGCACTGGAGTTAAAAAGTGTTACATGTGATTTCATAAACACTTTATGGCAGTTATATTACAGTAGTAGCCTACTGTGTTACATGCTGTTCAGTGTGTGTGTGTTATTTTGATTTTGGTTTGCTTTGATTTGTGTGTGTGTGTGTGTGTGTGTGTGTGTGTGTGTGTGTGTGTGTGTGTGTGTGTGTGTGTGTGTGTGTGTGTGTGTGTGTGTGTGTGTGTGTGTGTGTGTGTGTGTGTGTGTGTGTGTGTGTGTGTGTGTGTGTGTGTGTGTGTCTTGTTGCCAGTAAAACATCTGTCCATGATTACCAGTTTAAAGGAAGATTTCAACATTCACAATTTGTCCTACGGTGATTTGACAGGGATTAAATGTATTTTGCGTTGTGTAAAATATGGACTAATTTCACCAGTAGAAATTTCTCAGACTACTGGAAATTATTTTCCAAGCTGAAACAGTAACAAGGTTTTAAAGTTTAGAGTACGGCGATGTGCCCAAAATTATTGCTGCTCAACCAGCCAACCAGATGCAGGGCAGGTCTCTCCTTAAAACTCAGACACACCAGTAGGATTGTCAATCTCTTGTGTGCTCACACAGCAAAGACTTGGACGTCGTCGGCCACTCAGCCTTGTTAAACTACTCCAAACCAGAAGGTGGTAGTAGCGTTTGACAGTGCATATCAGTGCGTATTGCTTATGGTCTAGATTCCAAGCTATCTGCGCTAATGTTGCTATTTTGTAGAACGCCCTTGTTGATACTTGCTAGGTGGCTACAACTAGACAACTAGCTAGCAAAATGACAAAGAAACAAGTTAATCCATCCCATACTGCCAGTGCCAGCCCACAGCCAAATGTTTAGCTAGCTAGGTAACGTTATCATATCTAGCTAGCTAGTTAAGGACACTGCACTAACTCAGCAGCTAACACAGGCAGCCGTTTCATGGAAACTACTTCAAACTAGCTAATCCATTGTGATTTAATTATCACGTCAATACTAGTTAAAGTGGTTAACTAGTTTGGACGCAGTATTTTGTTTTGTGGGAATTGTGTCTGTGCACTTAACTAGCTACCTTCCCATAGCCTATATTGCATATGAAGTGTGACTGTCTCATCCATGGATGTTCGAACAAATGCCCCCCTTTTCCCTTTTTTGTTGTTGTTGGCTCCCCCACTTGGGGTTTTTGTGCTCTCTGACTGGCTCAAAGTCATTGGCCACTTGTGAGCATTACGATTCTACAAGTAGAATAGGTAGGTTCGTCACTACGCAGCAGGTATCGCTTTTGTTCTAGCAAGAGAAGGAACGGCCTCCCACTATAATAAGTACTTATCAGAAGTGAGATTCACGGTGTGTTTCATTCTTTACACTATGAGGGTGTGTCAAATGAATCTGGAAACACTGAGCGGTGGCTGGTCTGGAAAGGGAGCATAGTCCTGATTTAAACCTCTACAGGTCCCCCACAGGATGGTTGAGCTAGGCAAATGTGATTAGCATGAGGTTGTAAGTAACAAGAACATTTCCCAGGACATAGACATGTCGGATATTGGCAGAAAGCTTAAATTCTTGTTAATCTAACTGCACTGTCCAATTTACAGTAGCTATTACAGTGAAATAATGCCATGTTATTGTTTGAGGAGAGTGCACAGTTATGAACTTGAAAATGTTTTAATAAACCAATTAGACACATTTGGGCAGTTTTGATACAAAATGTTGAACAGAAATGCAATGGTTAATTGGATCAGTGTTAAACTTTGCACATACACTGCTGCCATCTAGTGGACAAAATCAAAATTGCTCCTGGACTGGCATAATACATTATGGCCTTTGTCTTGCATTTCAAAGATGACGGTACAAAAAATATACAAAAAAATGCATGATGTGTTATATTCTCGTACATTAATTTAACATTTCCACAAACTAAAAAGTGTTTCCTTTCAAATGGTATCACGAATATGCATATCCTTGCTTCAGGTCCTGAGCTACAGGCAGTTAGATTTGGGTATGTCATTTTAGGCGAAAATTGAAAGAAAGGGGTGTCTCCTTAAGAGGGGGACCATCCATGGGTCACAGAGGCATGGGACGACCTACAGTGCATTCGGAAAGTATTCAGACCCCTTCCCGTTTTCCACATTTTGTTACGTTTCAGGCTTATTAAAAAATGTTTAAATAATGTTTCCCCTCATCAATCTACACACAATACCCCATCATGACAAAGCAAAAAAAGGTTTTTAGAAATGTTTTCAAATTTCTAAAAAAATTAAAATGAGAAATACCTTGGGATTCCCGAGTGGTGCAGCAGTCTAAAGTACTGCATCTCAGTGCTAGAGGCGTCACTACAGACCCTGGTTCGATCCCGGGCTGTGTCACAACCGGCCGTGATCGGCGGCGCACAATTGGCCCAGCGTCGTCTGGGTTAAGGAAAGGTTTGGCCAGGGTAGGCCAGATTTGTAAAATAAGAATTTGTTCTTAACTGACTTGCCTAGTTAAATAAAGATTAAATAAATAAACATTTACATAAGTATTCAGGCTTTTTTCTATGAGACTCATCCTTGAGATGATTTTACAACTTGATTGGAGTCCACCTGTGGTAAATCCCATTGATTCGACATGATTTGAAAAGGCACACACCTGTCTATATAAGGAACCACAGTTGACAGTGCATGTTAAAGCAAAAACCAAGCCATGAGGTCAAAGAAATTGTCCGTAGAGCTCTGAGACAGGATTGTGTCGAGGCACAGATCTGAGGAAGGGTAGCAGTCTTGGTGGATCCAAACATCTTCCTTTTAAGAATGATGGCCTCCAAATCATGGCGAATCAATTGAATTTACCAGAGGTGGACTCCAATCAAGTTGTATAATTGAAGGTCCCCAAGAACACAGTGGCATCCATCATTCTTAAATGGAAGATATTTGGATCCACCAAGACTCTTTCTAGAGCTGGCCGCCCAGCCAAACTGAGCAATCATGGGAGAAGGGCCTTGGTCAGGGAGGTGACCAAGAACTCGATGGTCACTCTGACACAGCTCCAGAGTTCCTCTGTGGAGATGGGAGAAACTTCCAGAAAGACAACCATCTCTGCAGCACTCCACCAATCAGGCCTTTATGGTAGAGTGGCCAGACTGAAGCCACTCCTCAGTAAAAGGCACATGACAGTCCGCTTGGAGTTTGCCAAAAGGCACCTAAAGACTCTCAAACCATGAGAAACAATATTCTCTGGTTTGATGAAACCAAGACTGAACTCTTTGGCCTGAATGCCAAGCGTCACATCTGGAGGAAACATGGCGCCATCCCTACAGTGAAGCATGGTGGTGGAAGCATCATGTTGTGGGGATGTTTTTCAGTCTTTCCCCTGATCTTTCCGGATCAATAGAAAGATGAACGGAGCAAAGTACAGAGAGATCCTTGATGAAAACCTGCTCCAGCTCGCTTAGGACCTCAGACTGGGATGAAGATTCACCTTCAAACCGGACAATGACCTTAAGCACACAGCCAAGACAATGCAGGAGTGGCTTCGGGACAAGTTTCTGAATGTCCTTGAGTGGCCCAGCCAGAGCCCGGACTTGAACCCGATCGAACATCTCTGGAGAGACCTGAAAATAGCTGTGCAGCGTCGTTCCCCGTCCAACCTGACAGAGCTTGAGAGGATCTGCAGAGAAGACTGGGAGAAACTCCCCAAACACAGCTGTGCCAAGCTTGTAGCATCATACCCTAGAAGACTCAAGGCTGTAATCGCTGCCAAAGGTTCTTCAACAAAGTTCTGAGTAAACTGTCTGAATACTTATCTAAATGTAATATTTCCGTTTTTTATTTGTAATAAATTAGCAAAAAATTCAAAAGCCTGTTTTTACTTTGTCATTATGGGGTATTGTGTGTAGATTGATGAGGGAAACAAACAATTTAATCGATTTTAGAATAAGACTGTAACGTTACAAAATGTGGAAAAAGTCAAGGAGTCTGAATACTTTCCGGCATGCACTACCCCAGATCAGGGTCCCCTGGACACACATGGGGCCAATTTCACAGTCTGCGGGGCTCCTGTCGGTGGTGTGCTAAGGAATTCTGGCCCATTGACTTTAATGTAATTGGGTCCAAGGAAAGAATTTGACATCCCCCCTCCTCCATTGAATTCAATGTTATTGGGCATGTCTCACAGGGGCCATACCCTCCCTCCAACACCTATCAGCGCCCCTTGCTCCTCTTCTCTGCTTCAATGCTACACGGGAGAGAGTCAAGGGTCAGGATGGTGTATCACTTTCGTTAGGTATGGTGTCAGGGTGGATTGAAGATCTGAAGCTGGTCCCATAGAATCAGGTTATAAACCGTCCATGTACATGAATCACTTATTCACATATTTTTGTATGAACTCAAACTTACTCGACTCAGTCAGACAAATACGTACCTGCAAATCGAATGTTATAATATGGCCAACAAATGCATTGCTACAGGCTATTCAGACCGTTAGTCAAATTACAAATGATAAAGATTTTAAGCACTTACATAAGGTAATTTGTGTCACGATGATGACAATAGGGTAAGCTGACTGAAGCGTGTTAGATAAAGGATGTGGACTGTGCTGCTGTGATGTCTGGGTCTGTCTCCAAGAGGCCTTTGCTGTGGGCTTAGGCTGAGGGACTAGAGCTCCACTGGGCTCATTAAGCAGTGTTTACATGATAAGTCTAGACATGGGCCAGCCATGTTCTCTCTCTCTCTCTCTCTCTCTCTCTCTCTCTCTCTCTCTCTCTCTCTCTCTCTCTCTCTCTCTCTCTCTCTCTCTCTCTCTCTCTCTCTCTCTCTCTCTCTCTCTCTCTCTCTCTCTCTCTCTCTCTCTCTCTCTCTCTCTCTCTCTCTCTCTCTCTCTCTCTCTCTCTCTCTCTCTCTCTCTCTCTCTCTCTCTCTCTCTCTCTCTCTCTCTCTCAATGCAATTCAGTGGGCTTTATTGGCATGGGAAACACATATGTTTACATTGCCAAAGCAAGTAAAATAAACAATAAGCAAAAATAAAACATTTGCAAATAGTTGTAGTATGAATAGTGGGGGAAGATAAATAAACAGATATACAGTACCAGTCAAAAGTTTGGACACACCTACACATTCCAGGGTTTTTCTATATTTTTTCTATTTATTACATTGTAGAATAATAGTGATGGCATCAAAATATTCTTTGAAGTAGCCACCCTTTGCCTTGATGACAGCTTTGCACACTCTTGTCTTCTCTCAACCAGCTTCACGAGGAATGATTTTCCAACAGTCTTGAAGGATTTCCCACATATGCTGAGCACTTGTTGGCTGCTTTTCCTTCACTCTGCAGTCCAACTCATCCCAAACCATCTCAATTGGGTTGAGGGCCTGATTCACGCAGTCTCCTCTGAACAGTTGATGCTGAGATGTGTCTGTTACTTGAACTCTGTGAAGCATTTATTTGGGCTGCAATCTGAGGTGCAGTTAACTCTAATGAACTTATCTTCTGCAGCAGAGAAAACTCTGGGTCTTCCTTTCCTGTGGCGGTCCTCATGAGAGCCAGTTTCATCATAGCGCTTTATTTTTTTTGCCGACTGCTCTTGAAGAATCTTTCAAAGTTCTTGACATTTTCCGTATGTCTTAAAGTAATGAAAGACTGTCGTTTCTCTTTGCTTATTTGAGCTGTTCTTTTACCAAATAGGGCTATCTTCTGTATACCACCCCTACCTTTGGTGCGGCAGGTAGCCTAGTGGTTAGCGCATTGGGCCTGTAACTGAAAAGTTGCTAGATCAAATCCCTGAGTTGACAAGGTAAAAATCTGTTGTTCTGCCGCTGAACAAGGCAGTTAACCCACGGTACCTAGGCCGTCATTGTAAATAAGAATTTGTTCGTTAAATGACTTGCCTGGTTAAATAAAAATACCGTGTCACGACACAAATGATTGGCTCAAACGCAATAAGAAGGAAAGAAATTCCACAAATGAACTTTTAACAAGGCACACCTGTTAATTTAAATGCATTCCAGGTGATTACCTCATGAAGCTGGTTGAGAGAAAGCCAAGAGAGTGCAAAGCGGTCATCAAGGCAAAGTGCGGCTACTTTGAAGACTCTCAAATATAAAATATATTTTGATTTGTTTAACACTTTTTTGGTTATTATATGATTCTATATGTGCTATTTCCTAGTTTTAATGCCTTCACTATTATTCTACAATGTGGAAAATAGTCAAAATAAATAAAAACCGTGGAATTAGTAGGTTTGTCCAAACTTTTGACTGGTGCTGTATATCTATTTATTTATCTGCCCACACTATTCATACTACAACTACCTCTAGAACAATCCCCAAACCACACACATCACTCAGGCTCTAATCCCAGATTCTCTTTATGGTATGAGAAAAGAGGGTGATAATTAGGTGTGTAAATGCCAGCAATCCGCTCAGCAGCTCAACGGGCTGGTGTTGAGAGGTGTGAACGCCTCGCTCTCGTAATGTTGAGAGAGAGAGTAGTGTGAAAACACCAGAACACACCAGGGAGTGAGTCACGTGACCACCGCTTTCTGTCAGTTGAGACTGAAAGTGAGACATTGTATGACATTCTCATTCTATGCCTCCTCTGAGCTTGGAAGGGAACATTCTAGAGCTTTGTGCTTCATGGTAGTTGTGCCCTGGGGGTTTGTCTGATGTTTCTAAAGACATACTGAGGCTTCCAGAGTCTAGGGTGTTTTGGCAAGGGGATGTCAGTTAATGGCAGTGGTAATGATCAATGAAAAGAATAGTTCAGACTGGCAAAAACTGGCCTGGGGGGCAGCCAAGCAAGGAGAATTGTTCACCACAGGAGGTGTTAACAAATTCCGACCATTCCCTACTCTTCCAGCAAATATATTTTCTTTACTTTTTTACGTGTGTAACTGTTCTCTCTCTGAGCAACACTTTTGACCCTTTCCAAGAGCATCCTGGTGTTGGTTTCTGCCCTCAGATGAAAGCAGAGATAGACCTTATCACTGTTGAAGATTGTGGCTCTAGTCAGACTGAGGCCCAATGAAGGCTGGTTATGGGGCCTGTTAAAATGCCCTCTCATCACCCCCTGTTGCTAAGAGCTTGGGGGGACAAGGAGTCTGGCTGGCCACAACACGCTCGTTCAGTGAGTCAGCAAAATAGTGTTTCTTGGCTTGGTAATGCATCTATTATACTACCTATTACGTTGTTGTTTGATTAGACACTCTGCTGTTGATTTACAATGAGAATGACTTTCACTTGCAGGAACAGTTAGCAGCATGGTTGTTGTATAAAGAAAGTGCTTTATATTAATCTGTCCACATTTTTTCATTGGGATTTCTCACAGTTAATGTTGACAGTTCTCTAATTTGCTTTGGCTAAATGACCATATTATTTTTATATTAAGTTAATTTGTTCACACCTTTGGCCCCTGCCTACAGTTACCATATTCAAGGATATACTGTTCAGTGCATTTGGAAAGTATTCAGACTCCTTGACTTTTTCCACATTTTGTTACATTCCAGCCTTATTCTAAAATGGATTCAATTGTTATTTTTCCTCATCAATCTGCACACAACCCACAATGACAAAGCAAAAACATTTGTTAGGATTTTTTTTTTGCAAGTGTATAAATATACAACTGAAATATCACATTTACATAAGTATTCAGACCCTTTACTCAGTACTATGTTGAAGCACCTTTGGCAGCGATTATAGCCTTGAATCTTCTAGGGTATGACACTACAAGCTTAGCACACCTGTATTTGGGGAGTTTCTCCCATTCTTCTCTGCTGATCCTCTCAAGCTCTGTCAGGTTTGAGGGGAGCGTTGCTGGACAGCTACATTCAGGTCTCTCCAGAGATGTTCGATCGGGTTCAAGTCCGGCCTCTGGCTGGGCCACTCAAGGACAACTCCAAGTGAGCTGTCGTGACTTTTACTGAGGAGTTGCTTCGGTCTGGCCACTCTACAATAAAGGCCTGATTGGTGGAGTGCTGCAGAGATGGTTGTCTTTCTGGAAGTTTCTCCCATCTCCACAGAGGAACTCTGGAGCTGTGTCAGAGTGACCATCGGGTTCTTGGTCACCTCCCTGACCAAGGCCCTTCTCCCCCGATTGCTCAGGTTTGCCGGGCAGCCAGCTCTAGGAAGAGTCTTGGTGGTTCTTAACTTCTTCCATTTAAGAATGATGGAGGCCACTGTGTTCTTGGAGACATTCAATGTTGCAGAAATGTTTTGGTGCCCTTCCCTAGATCTGTGCCTCGACACAATCCTGTCTTGGAGCTCTACAGACAATGGTGGGACCTTATATAGGAAGGTGTGTGCCTTTCCAAATCATGTCCAATCAATTGAATTTTCCACAGGTGGACTCCAGTCAAGTTGTAGAAAGATCACAAGGATGATCATGGGAAACAGGATGCACATGAGGTAAATTTTGAGTCTCTTAGCAAAGGGTCTGAATACTTATCTAAATAAGATATTTCTGTTTCTTATTTGTAATGCATTTGCACAATTTTCTAAAAACCTGTTTTTCACTTTGTCATTATGGGGTATTGTATGTACATTGATGAAGAAAAATATGAATTTAATCAATTTTAGATTAAGGCTGTAATGTAACAAAATGTGGAAAAAGTCAAGAGGTCTGAATACTTTCCGAATGCACTGTACACCAAGTTCCCTCCTCTGGCAGAAATAATTGGAACTAAAAAGATATTTTTGTATACTTTTTTATGGAACTGTAAATTTAAGATAACATCTCCAGACACTTGTCCTCCTTTACTTGAAACCTCTGATCCTGTTTCGTTGGCCACGCTAGATTTAGCAGTTAGACATCCCCTGATCCACTATGATATGTGTTATTATACGCTATTGTTCCTTGTTCCAACAACTGGTTTATTAGATGAACAAATATGATTTTACTTTTGAGTGTTCTTTAATAATGACATATGCCATTTAGCAGACACTTTTATCTACGGCAACTTACAGTCGTGCATGCATGCATTTTTATGTATGGGTGGCCCCGGGAATCGAACCCACTATCCTGGCATTGCAAGCACAATCCTCTACCAACTGAGTTACAGAGGAATTTTAGGAGTCCTTTAGGATTACTTATATTAATAAAACCAATTTGGCAGACAGGCCTTTGTTTAAGCCTAAAGCAAGAAAGGACCAGCCAACCTGCCAAAGCTATTTCACGTTTGGCAGAATACACTAACCACAAGGAAATGAATGTATTTGATCTGATTGCGATGGCTGAATTGTTTACAGAGTGGAGGCATTCCCGAGCTCTTTAATCCACATGAAGAAGCAGACGGAGCGCCACAGAGTTGGTCCAACTCTGGTCCTTATCTCTTATTTCTACACAACATATCCATCATTCAGTATTGCTGGCAAAAGGCTTACAGGCATTTAAAAACATTCCAAACAGCTTTGAATTTGTTTTTCAATCACTTGGAAGACAAATAGCTAATAGTGTGAAAGTGTGAGTGGCATTGGGTAACAACAATATACTTGTGCTTTGGACTTTTTTGTTGTTGCACTGTTTGTAAACATACTTTGCATAATAGTTCTAAACATGTCAATCCTCATGTTTTACTCACCCAGCAAAATAGACTCCATTGTATGCAAGACATGGCTTGAAACCTCTATTTATTCTGTTCTAACAGTTTAGTTTCTAATGAATGTGAGAGTGTTTCTTATCCCTTGGATTGACTGTCACCTTATGTAACATAGAAGGTGGTTCTGTGCATTATGAGTAACCTGAGCCCTGAAGGCTAGCGTTAGCTCACGGCACTAATGCCTGGGCTTTAGCTCAGCAGGCTAACACCCCTATCACGGGAGATTTGATGCAGATGTTGACAGCTCTCATGGGTCTCTAGCTGTTTTAGAGGACTGATGAGTCACACTTCATTTGGGGTCTCTAGATCTCCCACACGGATACTGTTGCAATCGCTTCAGTAGGCCAAGCCACAGCATTCAGCGTAAGCCTATGAATAACACACGCTGTTTGTTTGTGGTTGTGTCCATCCACAGGTGGAAAACAGATCTCCATAGATGAGTGCTGTAAGGATGGTCGGGTTCGGGGCATTGACAACCAGGACTGCACAGCCATCCCTCTCATCTCTGAGTCCACCACATGCAGGTGAGTGGGGCCTTTTTACAGTAGTACTCTCTGACTGAACAGCCTTACCCAGACAAATACAGTGACTATAGAAAATAGATTATATTTCTATGGTCTTAACCTCTGTGCCCATAGGGGGGACTGCTTACCTCAGTATTAGTCCCATGGGGTTAACTGTAAACTGTGTAGATAGACTATGGTGCAATATGTATGGTGGTAGGCCATAGTGTGAGATGACTTTACCTTACCCCCGGTCGTAAATCCCCAGCCACATTCTTGAATTGACGTGAGAGCAGGAGACATTACACTAGTAATAATAACAGTGTAATAACAGCTCTGGTAGTAAGAGTAGAAGGTGTTCTGCCACAGGTTCAAGGCCAATAATGAGGAGATCTGTTGCTCAATCTTCTCTCTGATGGCCAATGTATTGACCTTGGCTACCCAAGTGATCCAGAATTTGTTCAAATTATAGAGTAAGGGTGGAAGGGTGATGGTTTTTGGTTGAGGGGGGGATTGGGTTTAGGGTTTAGAGAGAGGGGGTATTGCCAAATCCAGGAAATACCACTGAGGTGAAACTATAGAGAGAGGACTGGAAAGGACTGGAGAGGGGGAAGAACAGGAAATCAGAGAGCTTATTTCAGACACCAACAAAAAGACAAGAAGAGAAAAGACAGACAGGAGCACTGCGGAGGTGACGTGAGTGCAGTTGTCGTGGGGACAGATCTAGATTAAATGGAAAGAGGGAATTTCTGGTAAGAGGGTTGATAAAGGCTAGTTGGTAGAGGAGTGGAGTGGAGAGGGGATCTAAGTGCTGCACTGTACCCAATCTCGTAAAACAGACAGTGGGTTTCACTCCCTTCAGACAGACAGACAGAAACGGGCAGACAGACAGACAGACAGACTCCCTTCAGACAGACAGAAACAAGCACCCCTGAACTTATTGCACTTCCTCAGAGTAGCAAACCATTTGAGGCGAAGCACAGTAACCCAAGTCTCAGTTGATGGTATGATAAAGAGGTGTACTGCCTGCTCTCACTCTCACTTCAGATCTGATTATTTACAACAGACTCACACAGCTCTTTGTCTACCTCCGTTTTCTCCTTGGAAGTCTTACGGTACTGTAACGGTTTCTGGTTTTACTGTAAAAGATTCATGAAGCCATTCCAGCTGGAGAGACAGGTCAGATAGGTGGATATCACTGGTCATCCTGCTGTCAGGAAGTTCTCCCAGGCCGGTCCAGACTCAGAGAGGGATGTATTCCAGTAATGTTGTCCAGGAAATCGGGTTACAAAATCCAAGCAGGATTTCTGGTAAACCTGGGAATTTTGGGAAGGTTACCGAAATTTTGCATCTCTATCTAGGAAGTGTTGCCGCCCTGCAGCCCTCTGTGTCCATCAGAGGAGGGACATCCAATGGGAGGTGGGAGGGTTAAAACAGTGACTGTAAATAATGGATTCTTAAGTTAGCTTCACTGTACACATAACAGTTAGTGTGGTAAGCCAATTGGAGACAGTGGTGCATTGACCCAACTCTGGTAAAGTGAAGATTATATACACAAAACAACGTTTTAATCTACCGTGTGTTTACACAGGGCTTTCCTTCTTCACTCAACCCACATATAGCAGCTGCACCAACCAGGACTATTAGCAGATCCCTAGTAGGCATGCCCAGGGCTCTTTTAACAGGAAGCACTTTGAGACAGCGCTCTATTCCACTAAGGAGCACAGTGATAGAGTTAAAAAAAGAACTGTGTTCCCTGTGTCTTTCCTGTTCCCGTCTGACAGGATAGTGCAGGAGCAGTGCTGCGCTGCGGTTCTGGAGGACAATATCTGCACCAGTGGCATCAACATGGCCAAAGACCAGGGGGCCTGTGACACACAGTTCACTGGAAGCACCTGCGAGACCAAGACTGCCAAGGTTTGTGTGTGTGTCTTTGAGAGTGTGTGTGAAAGACTGTCCGCGTGTGCACATACAGCCAAATACTTGTGTTTACATGCGTGTGTACGTGCGTGTATAAAAAGTGTGGCGGGGAAGTAATCCCTGACTGCTTCAAGAACCTCAAGCTGATCACCGTACATCACTCCACTGGACGTGCAATTTTTGCAGGAGAGTGAATGAGATGGAGTGTCAGTGTGTGTGCCTGTCGAGCAGGTTTAAACATGTCACTCTGGGGAGGAGTGAGGAATGGAGCTTGTTGCTGACAGGTAGATGATCAATTCCACTCAGATACTCTCTGCCAAGGTAGGCTCTCTACACCTGGCTGTCCTCTTCCTCAGGATCCTACACAACACTCTATGCCCCCATCCCGCTGCACACCATGGCATCAGTCAAGGTCCTTGAAGCACTTTGCCAAGTGAGCCACAGTACATTTGCCCAGGAGAATGAGGTGGTTGTTAGTGCAGCCAGCAACACGTCTTTACTTGATCCGCCCCTGAATTGCAGGTGTCGGCTGATTGCATTGAGGTGTGCTGCGTTTGATGAATGGGAGTTTAGAATGGGGGAAGAACCATAGCATACCTTGGTCATTTTTAAGCTCCCCCTAAAAGCTCTCAGTACACTACCACTTTATTTTCTTTGTAATTTAGCAGACGCTCTTACATGGAGCGACTTACAGGAGCAATTATGGGTTAAGTGCCTTGCTCAAGGGCACATAGGTATTTTTTTAAAGAGTCAGCTCGGTTATTCGAAGCAGTGATCGTTTGGTTACTGGGCCAACGCTCGTAACCACTAGGCTGCCTGCCACAACCGCACCACTCAACACCTCAAGGACAGAGATGATTGACAGACCAGACAGACACACTCAAACTAGATTCCTCCCGCTAGACAAGCCCGGATGGATCCCCTTCAGATAATGGTGATAGATGATGGTGGTGAAGTTGTAAAGTGGTGGTGATGATGATGTAATTTCCCCCCGTCCATCCGTCCGTCTGTCATTCTGGCCAAATTATGCATATAAACACATTGAATAATCGTATATATTTCTGGTCTGACCCCTCCAGATGTGCTGTGACTGTTGTCTGCTGGGCCGGGCTGCTCGCGAGCATGGTCTGACCTGTGACCACAGCCTGTCTCTGGGCTATCAGTGTGGCCTGGTGTCCCGGGCCTGCTGCGATGACGGAGCCCCTGATGTGGAGACCAGCAACTCCCTGGGTAAGAGAATCAACTCTAAGACGAGGGAAGGACTAATGGTAGAGGGTGAAGAGACGGTGGAGTGATCGAGGGAAAAGAGGTGGAGAAGTCAAGCGAGTGGAGCGGTGGGAGGAGGTGAACGCTGGAGTAGAGAGGTGGAGAGTGGAAGGATTTATGGAACGTTTTTCTTTCTAGTATATGTCCAATGCTACTCTGCCCTCTGGTGGTCATTAGGAGACAGGGGTCTTACTGCAGTTTCAGTAAAGAACTCCATTGTCCTGATGCATTCATTGGTTTCAACACTCTTTGTTTGCGAACTTAGTTTTGGCCTATACTGGTCAATCTTCTCTTTTCTTTCCCCACAGTTTCTGACAAAGACAACGAGACCCTCACTGAGAAGGAGAATCCCTTACCGAATAGCATGTGCAGCAGCGGTAACAACCCCTCCACACATGACGTTCACATGTTAGTAATAGACTGTGTCCTCACAGAGAAAGTCAGGAACATTAGTCATTTATTTTCTGTTTGTTTATAATGTGCACAGGATTAGCGAAGTGTGCACAGGAATGTGTGGGCAACAGCACCTGTGCCTGCTTCAAAGGTTACAAACTCAAACCAGATGGGAAGAACTGTGAGGGTGAGTAGACTGGAGGTACAGGACCAGCCATACCTTGTTGAAAAGTTAGTGAGCTGGAACAAAACATCTAGTAGCTCCCCAGGACTAGGATTTCTTACCTCTTAGATACGGCTTCGATACTATCCTCCCCTCTTCCTCCCTCCATCTCCCAGATATAAACGAGTGTCTGCTGGGGGCCAGTAACTGCAGAGGAGGCGAGCACTGCATCAACACAGTGGGGTCATTCCGTTGCCAGAGAGAGGTCAGCTGTGGTACTGGCTACGAGCTCACGGACAGCAACAACTGCAAAGGTCAGAGGTCACAACACAATGCCTCCTACAGGGGGCAAGGGAATAATGAAGGATCAATATGTATGATTTATGATTCATACATCCATGATAAACTGGATCTGTCTGTCTGTCTGTCTGTCTGTCTGTCTGTCTGTCTGTCTGTCTGTCTGTCTGTCTGTCTGTCTGTCTGTCTGTCTGTCTCTTTCTGCCTCTGTCTGTCTCTTTCTTTCTTTCTATCTATTCCCAAGAGCTGGTAGAATTTGACTGCAATGAAGCTATTGTTGAATATTTATGAGAATAGATTTGAATCACACACAGTTTGATTTTCCTCGTACAACATGCCTTCTTTCCCCAGACATTGATGAGTGTGAGTCGGGCACCCACAACTGCTCCCCGGACTTTGAGTGTCACAACACTCAGGGGTCATTCCGCTGTCTACCCAAGAACCAGTGTGGCGACGGATACATCCAGGACGCCATGGGCAGCTGCATCGGTAAGCATCAGGACCCTGACAGACGTTACCATGGCAACCTATGATCAAGGCAACACATAACCCCATCCATCCCACATGTACCCCCAAACCCAGTATCTTCAAAGTACAGTTCACAGTGTTCTCTGACATACATGGTATATTTTAGGAACTCATCATCGTAGTGGTGGCGGGGAGGAAGGGGCACAAGGGGTTCGGTGATATGACCCTGTGGTGCCCTATGTGAACCATATCAGAGTTGAGGAGGCGAAGCGAGAGGGCTGACTGCGCCACAAAATCTGTCCTTGCGAAAAATAAGCGTAAAGCAGACCAAGTGGGAATTTTTTGTATGAAGGTCAATGAGAGAGTGTCGAATTCGGTCAGCATAAAATTTAATTGCACATTTTCTAAGTGAGGCTTATTTGATCAAATAGAATAGAAGTTTCATAATGTTTACGAATGTGCTGATTTAAGTGGACTCACGTGGTATCCCGGCAACTTTGAAAAAACGATTCTATATAAGAGTTGGGCATGTTGTTCACATGAGTATCTGCCCTCTCATTGGCTAGAATGTTCCCACCGGCTCCTCCTCCTCCCGCCTGCCTTCCGCATTTGCGAGCATTCATTCCCATTGTTAGAGCAGACAGTCCAATATCTTGTCAATATATAGATAAGCTTTGCCTGGATGTATAGTATAACCTCTGACCTCTATCCCAGACATCAATGAGTGTCTGGCCCAGACAGAGCCGTGCCGCCCTGGCCAGTTATGTATGAACACGATGGGCTCCTTCACCTGCCAGAGGAACTTTATCAACTGTGGCCGGGGATATCACCTCAACGACGGCGGCAACCGCTGCGTGGGTACGTACAGCTGCCTCACTTGCATACTTAGACCTCATCGTTACAGTTGGGGATAAGGCCTCCATAAGGTCCCTCTCCTGGGCTATATTGGACACCTCTGTCCAAGGGAGCCTCAACATGCCCTGTATACACTGCAGCACTGCTAGAATGGATCTCTACCACGTTCACCTTCATTGATTAGCATCAGCAACCGGATACTGTAGTCTACATTTCCATGTATTTCCTGTGGCCTCGCTATCCTTTGGAATGCATTCTTTTGCTTAAGAATGTGCTTGTTTCTTCCTGTAATATCTTGTGGTCTCGCTCCCCCCTGGTGCAGATATCGATGAGTGTAAGGGTCCTGATGGAGCGTGTGCAGGCCACGGCTGTATCAACCTGGTAGGATCGTTCCGTTGTGAGTGTCAGGCTGGCTTCATCTTCAACAGCATCAGCCGCGTCTGCGAAGGTACGCACTGACTTCATCCTCCTAGTAGTTACATGACAGTGTAATGTCAGTTGGCGTAAGCAGGACGCCAACAGTCATGACTGTTTATGACATCTGTTATGTCATTGTTATCACAGTGTTGTGTAGGTCTTATGACAAAGGGTTCAAGTTAAGGGTCACGCAAGACTGGGTGGCTGTTATACAATAATATTATTTAAAAAATAAGGCACGAGGGGTTGTGATATACGGCCAATATACCACAGCTGAGGGATGTTTGTATGCACGACGCAACCTGGTGTGCCTGGATACAGCCCTTAGCTGTGGTATATTGGCCATATATCACAAACTCCTGAGGTGCCTTATTGCTATTATAAACTGGTTACCAACGTAATCCGAGCAGTTCTCAAACCACGCAGTTTATAAAATAATCGAATATATGCCATTTAGCAGATGCTTATATCCAAAGCGACTGACAATCATGCATGCATATATTTTTTTACGTGTTGGTGGCTTCGGGAATCGAACCCATAATCCTGGCGTTGCAAGCGCCATACTCGGTCAACTGAGTCATACAAGACCAGGATACTGTCCTCTGTGCTTGGTTCTGTGGATGTGTCATACAGGACCAGGATACTGGATACAGTCATCTGTGCTTGCTCAAACTGTAGATGTTCAAGTTAGTGTCGTTTTCTTCTGTGTCTTAGATATCAACGAGTGCAGGCACTACCCTGGGCGCCTCTGTGCCCACAAGTGTGAGAATGTCCTGGGGTCCTATAAGTGCAGCTGCACCCAAGGCTTCAAGCTGGCCAGCGACGGCAGGAACTGTGACGGTAAGGCAGCGTTTCAAAGATAACAGAGGTGTTTAAATCTGGGCTTCTCTCATTGGCCATCTCTTGTTTTGCCTTACTGAAGTTTGTGGTCATGTCTTTTTCTCAAGATCATGTGCAGCATCTTTTTTTAAAGATACAGTGGGACAAAAAAGTATTTAGTCAGCCACCAATTGTGCAAGTTCTCCCACTTAAAAAGATGAGAGGCCTGTAATTTTCATCATAGGTACACTTCAACTATGACAGACAAAATGAGGGAAAAAAATCCAGAAAAATCACATTGTAGGATTTTTTATGAATTTATTTGCAAATGATGGTGGAAAATAAGTATTTGGTCACCTACAAACAAGCAAGATTTCTGGCTCTCACAAACCTGTAACTTCTTCTTTAAGAGGCTCCTCTGTCCTCTACTCGTTACCTGTATTAATGGCACCTGTTTGAACTTGTTAACAGTATATAAGACACCTGTCCACAACCTCAAACAGTCACACTCCAAACTCCACTATGGCCAAGACCAAAGAGCTGTCAAAGGATGGCTGGGAAGACTGAATCTGCAATAGGTAAGCAGCTTGGTTTGAAGAAATCAACTGTGGGAGCAATTATTAGGAAATGGAAGACATACAAGACCACTGATAATCTCCCTCAATCTGGGGCTCCACGCAAGATCTCACCCCGTGGGGTCAAAATGATCACAAAAACGGTGAGCAAAAAACCCAGAACCACACGGGGGACCTAGTGAATGACCTGCAGAGAGCTGGGACCAAAGTAACAAAGCCTACCACCAGTAACACACTACGCCGCCAGGGACTCAAATCCTGCAGTGCCAAACGTGTCCCCCAGCTTAAGCCAGTACATGTCCAGGCCCGTCTGAAGTTTGCTAGAGAGCATTTGGATGATCCAGAAGAAGATTGGGAGAATGTCATATGGTCAGATGAAACCAAAATATAACTTTTTGGTAAAAACTCAACTCGTCGTGTTTGGAGGACAAAGAATGCTGAGTTGCATCCAAAGAACACCATACCTACTGTGAAGCATGGGGGTGGAAACATCATGCTTTGGGGCTGTTTTTCTGCAAAGGGACCAGGACAGAATGAATGGGGCCATGTATCGTGAGATTTTGAGTGAAAATCTCCTTCCATCAGCAAGGGCATTGAAGATGAAAAGTGGCTGGGTCTTTCAGCATGACAATGATCCCAAACACACCGCCCGGGCAACGAAGGAGTGGCTTCGTAAGAAGCATTTAAAGATCCTGGAGTGGCCTAGCCAGTCTCCAGATCTCAACCCCATAGAAAATCTTTGGAGGGAGTTGAAAGTCCGTGTTGCCCAGCAACAGCCCCAAAACATCACTGCTCTAGAGGAGATCTGGATGGAGGAATGGGCCAAAATACCAGCAACATTGTGTGAAAACCTTGTGAAGACTTACAGAAAACGTTTGACCTCTGTCATTGCCAACAAAGAGTATATAACAAAGTATTGAGTTAAACTTTTGTTATTGACCAAATACTTATTTTCCACCATAATTTGCAAATAAATTCATAAAAAATCCTACAATGTGATTTTCTGGATTTTTTTTCTCATTTTGTCTGTCATAGTTGAAGTGTACCTATGATGAAGATTACAGGCCTCTCTCATCTTTTTAAGTGGGAGAACTTGCACAATTGGTGGCTGACTAAATACTTTTTTTGCCCCACTGTATACACATCAATACCCTACGAAAAGCAGAACAGAGATACAAAACACTTTGTTAGCATTTGTCAGCATTTTATTTAACACTTGGAAGGAAATAGCACCTCCTGTGTTCACTGCCGGTAATACCGTATACCCCGGTATGGTACAGGAACGGTATGAAGATATGGAAATCTGGAGGCACCAAAACATCAAATTTTAGAGAGTTTTTGAGATTAAAAGTAAGGTGCGAAAAAAGTAAAAGCAGATTTACCTAACTCAGTGGAAATGGAAGGGATCTCCAAAGTTAGCCATCCCTGAGACCGGGTCTGGAAGCTCGTACATCTGTAGGTTAACAATGAAGTAAGGTACGGTGGAAGTTTGTGTAAGAGGGCTTTATAAACAGAAAGAGTGCAATGCATCGGTCTACGAGACCTCAGAGGGCCAGCCTACTTTCTGATACAGGATGCAGTGAGGTGTACTGAACTTGTCGCCCTTAATAAAGCATAGTGCGCTGTGATAAACTGCGTCCAATGGCTCCAATACAGTGGCAGCTTCGTTCATATTGCCGATATCACCATAATCTATACTGTCGACCGAATGATTTGTTTTCTTTTATTTAACAGAAGGCATGCCATATTCCTATAAATAAATACCATTTTATTTCTTAACTTCTTAACCAACTCATCCATATGCTTTTTGAAAGTGAGCTTTTTTGTCAATCCAGATACACAGATATTTAGAAACAGGGACACGATCAATGTGGGCCTAGAGAAAGTTTACTCTCCCTTTGCACAGTTTTCACATTTTGCTGTTTTAAAATAAAATTCCAAAATGTATACATTTTCTATCGGTGTACACAACATACTTCACATTTTCGAAGTGGAAGAACATTTTCTGAACATTTTCCAAATTAATAACAAATACAAAACAAAGATGTCTTGATTGCATATATCTTCACACCCAAGAGTTAATACTCTGTGGAGATACCTTTGACAGCCATTACAGTTGTGAATCATTTTGAATAAGACTCTACTAACTTTGCACAACTCTTAGGGCAACGTATATCCATTGTTTTTGTCAAAATTGCTCAAGCGCAATACATTTTGTTGGGAGTCATTGATGAGCAACAATATTCAAACCTTGATTTTCAAGCAGATTTAAGTCAGGACTAAGACTGGACCACTCAGGAACACTCAACACCTATTGGAAATCCATTATGGTGTGTCTTTGGAATTAACATTTGTGTAATTATCCCGCTGAAAAATATAACTCTATCCCAGGGTTATGTATTCAGAAGACTGAGTCAGGGTTTCCTCAAACTTTTTATCTGGCCTTTGCTTCGTTCATATTTCTTTTGATCCTGACAAAATCACCAGTCCCTGCCGGTGACGATCATACCCATAAATAATGCTGCCACCACAATACTTGAAGATACAGATCAACAACATTGCATTCACTCCACATTACCGGCCTGTGTGAGAAAGTGAAAATAATGAAGTCTGTGTTAAAAAATCCACTCCAAATCATCAATGATGTTTTCAACAAGGCTGTTTAGTAATACTGCAAGACAACACAGCAAATATATACACTTTCTTGGCCTAAATGAAAAACTACAGGCTTGGGTCAAATCCAATACAGCAAAACATAGAGTGAAACCCTGTATTTTCAAGTATTGCTGTAGCAGCATTATGTTATGGGTATGCTTGTCACCAGCAGGGACTATGGAGTTTGTCAGGATCAAAATAAATATGAAAGGAGCAAAGCCCAGATATAAAGTTAGAGGAAAACCCACCTGAGTCTTCTGAAAACCGAACCATTTGATAAAGTTGTATTTTTCAGCAGGACAATTACAAGAAAGTGCATGCCAAAGACACACCATAATGGTGTTCCTGAGTGGTCCAGTCTCAATCCTGACATATATTTGCTTGAAAATCAGAGACAAGATTTGAATATTGCTGTCCATCAATGACTCCCAACCAAATTTACTGAGTTTGTGCAATTTTGACAAAAACAATTGGTACATGTTACCCTAAGAGTTGTGCAAAGTTGGTACAATCGTATTCAAAATTATTCACAACAATAATGGCTGCCAAACATGCATCCACCAAGTATTAACTCTGGGGTGTGAAGACATACACAATTAAGACATCTTAATTTCTTTATTTTTAATTCATTAGGAAAATGTGGAGTAGGTTGTGTAGATCAGTAGGAAAATAGTCAAATTAATTCCCTTTAAAGGCAGATCATCAGATACATTGTGTATAGATCACACGTGTTATCTCTAACTGAGTTATATTGTTGGGAGTAGATCTAAATGAATGTGAGAGCAGCCCCTGCAGTCAAGAATGTGCCAACGTGTACGGCTCCTACCAGTGCTACTGTCGCCGTGGCTACCAGCTCAGTGACATAGATGGCATCAACTGTGAAGGTAGGAGATGCTAAAACGGTATCCGATGAGCCATAGCCATTACTGAGGTATTTCTTGTCTTTACTTCCTGTACCCTTTACATCGACCATGTTTGACCTCTGATCTTTAACCTCTGACCTTTCCAGACATTGATGAGTGTGCCCTGCCCACCGGGGGTCACATCTGCTCCTACCGCTGCAACAACACCCCTGGGAGTTTCTACTGCACCTGCCCCGCCACCGGCTACACCCTGGCTCCCAATGGACGCAGCTGCCAGGGTAAGGCCTCACTCCTCAGGGGGGTGCAGGAATCCACAGCATGGGGGTCATGGTCATACTTCATATCAGAAGACATATTGTAACAGTGATGATTCGGGGTACATGAGTAACCTTTCCTGAGACCTGAAATCGTATGCTAGCTCCCTGAGCTAATGCCTAGGCTTTAGATTAGTGGTCTAACACATTCAAGGTTTGAACCCAGGGTTTTATGTTTGATATAAAGCATTTTCCATTTATGTGGTTCTGAGTTTATTTGTTTCTCTTCCTGTCCAGATGTTGATGAGTGTGTGACAGGAACACACACATGCTCTGTGACAGAGAGCTGCTTCAACGTGCAGGGTGGATTCAGATGCCTGTCATTCGAGTGTCCGCCCAATTACCGCCAAGCAGGGGAGATGTGAGTACCTACCTACCTGAGGTCTCTTTCTCAAATACTGGGGATATCTGTTTTAAGTTCACATACCCGTACTTGCGTCCTAAATAGTAGGCTCATTTTGGCTTTGACAACAGCTGATCAATTAGATATGGGGATGCGCTACCAAAATAGCGGGAAACAAAGCAATCACGCATGATGCATTCTCAGTGTGCGAAAATTGGATGAGTTATAGTATTGAATTTTTAAAAATTGAGTATGGTTTAAATGCCAGGATGTTATACTAATTTTGGCTCTTCGTCTAGTAAAGTTCAATGCACTCTTTTCCACAATGCATTGGAAGAGGTGGGCTGCGAGTGATAGGCCGTAGTTCTCTTGAAGTAGCCAGACAACAAAACTAGGCTACATAATTGGGAAGATGCCGAATAGCGAAGCTTCTGCGGTGGTGTTCCAATGTAGGAAAAGTAGTTTTTGTTCTCTTTAAAATGATCACGAGTATTGCATTGTAAGCTACATCTTTGAAAACAAAAGTATTTTTTTTTTTAAAGAGGATTTCTGTTTCCTAATTGAACATTTGTTTTGTTCTCTTGGCCTCCGTCAGAGCTTTTAAACTAAATAATAAACCATCTTTTGCTGTCCAGCAGTTCTGGAGGGGATGGCTGCCTTTTTAGGGGCTCCTAACCAACTGTGCTATTTTGTTAGTTTTTTCGCATTTATTTTGTATGTAATGTTGCTGCTACCATCTCTTATGACCGAAAATAGCTTCTCGATATCAGAACAGTAATTACTCACCTCGAACTGGATGAAGATTTCTTCTTTAATGAGTCCGACTCTAAGGATATACTGCTTGGATATACTGTAAAGACAACACTGAAGCATGCATGAGAGCACCAGAATCCTCGTCATTCGCGTGAAGAAAAGACAGAAATACAGAGTGTGGAGGTCGGGGTGCCTTGTGAGAATTCGTCGGCGAGTGGGTAAACCACTTTTACCATCCGTTCTATTGGCAAACGTGCAATCAATGGAAAATAAACTGGATGATCTACGATCGAGACTATCCTACCAACAGGACATTAAAAATGGGAATATCTTATGTTTCACTGAGTTGTGGCTGAACGACGACACAGATAATATAGAGCTGGCTGGGTTTTCCGTGCATCGGGAGGACAAAGCAGCTACGTCTGGTTAGACGAGGGGTGGTGTGTGTGCCTATCTGTCAATAATAGCTGGTGCGCGATGTCTAATATTTAAGAAGTCTCGAGGTATTCCTCGGCTGAAGTAGAGCACCTCATGATAAGCTGTAGACTGCACTATCTACCAAGAGAGTTTTCGTCTATATTATTCGTAGCCATCTATTTGTTACTACAAACCGATGCTGGCACTAAGACCGCACTCAAGAAGCTGTATAAGGTCATAAGCAAACAAGAAAATGCTCATCTAGAGGTGGCGCTCCTAGTGGCAAAGGACTTTAATGCAGGCTAACTCAAATCAGTTTTACCAAATTTCCACCAGCATGTCACATGTGCAACCAGAGGGAAAAAAACTCTAGACCACCTTTACTCCACACACAGAGACGCATACAAAAAAGCTCTCCCTCACCCTTAATTCGTTAAATCTGACCATAATTATATCCTCCTGATTCCTGCTTACAAACAAAAACTAAAGCCAGCAGCATACCACCCTGCATACCACTGCTGGCTTGCTTCTGAAGCTAAGCAGGGTTGGTCCTGGTCAGTCCCTGGATGGGAGACCAGATGCTGCTGGAAGTGGTATTGGAGGGCCAGTAGGAGGCACTCTTTCCTCTGGTCTAATAAAATATCCCAATGCCCCAGGGCAGTGATTGGGGACACTGCCCTGTGTGTAGGGTGCCGTCTTTCGGATGGGACGTTAAACGGGTGTCCTGACTCTCTGAGGTCATTAAAGATCCCATGGCACTTATCGTAAGAGTAGGCGTGTTAACCCCGGTGTCCTGGCTAAATTCCCAATCTGGCCCTCAAACCATCATGGTCACCTAATAATCCCCAGTTTACAATTGGCTCATTCATCCCCCTCCTCTCCCCTGTAACTATTCCCCAGGTCGTTGCTGCAAATGAGAACGTGTTCTCAGTCAACTTACCTGGTAAAATAACGGTAAAATAAAAAAATAAAATAAAAAAAACAGGAAGTACCAGTGACTCGCTCAATACGGAAGTGGTCAGATGACGCGGATTCTACACTACAGGACTGTTTTGATTAGCACAGACTAATCAATATGGAATATGTTCTGGGATTCATCCATTGGCATTGAGCAGTATACCACCTCAGCCACCGGCTTCATCAATAAGTGCATCGACGATGTCGTGACCGTACGTACATATCCAAACCAGAAGCCATAGATTAAAGGCAACATCCGCGCTGAGCTAAAGGCTAGGGCTGCCGCTTTCAAGGAGCGGGACAGTAATCCGGACGCTTAGAATAAATTGCGCTATGCCCTCAGACTAACCATCAAACAGGCAATGCATCAATACAGGACTAAGATGGAATCCTACAACCCCGGTTCTGACGCTCGTCAGATGTGGCAGGGCTTGGAAACTATTACCGACTACAAAGGTAAACCCAGCCGCTGATTGCACAGTGATGCAAGCCTAGCAGATGAGCTGAAAGCATTTTCTTCTCGCTTCGAGTCAAGCAACACTGAAGCATGCATGAGAGCACCAGCTGTTCCTGATGACTGTGTTATCAGGACGTGTACTCAGAGCATGCGCGGACTAACTGGCAAGTGTCTTCACTGACATTTTCAACCTTTTCCTGACTGAGTCTGTTATACTTACATGTTTTAAGCAGATCACCATAGTCCCTGTGCCTAAGAAGGTGAAGGTAACCTGACTAAATGACTACCACCCATAGCACTTACGTCAGTAGCCTTGAAGTGCTTTAAAAAGCTGGTCATGGCTCACATCAAGACCATCATCCCGAAAACCCTAGACCCACTCCAATTCAAATACCACCCCAACAGATCCACAGATGATGCACTCTCTATCGTACTCCACATTGCCATTTCCCACCTGGACAAAAGGAACACCTATGTGAGAATGCTGTTCATTGACTACAGCTCAGCGTTCAACACCATAGTGCCCACATAGCTCATCACTAAGCTAAGGACCCTGGGACTAAACACCTCCCTCTGCAACTCGATCCTGTACTTCTTGACGGGCCGCCTCCAGGTGGTAAGGGTAGGCGACAACACATGTGCCACGCTGATCCTCAACACCGGGGCCCCTCCTGTACTCCCTGTTCATCCACAACTGCGTGGCCAAGCACGACTCCAACACAATCATTAAGTTTGCTGACAACACAACAATGGTACGCCTGATCACCGACAACGATGAGACAGCCTATAGGGAGGAGCTCAGAGAACTGGCCGTGTGGTACCAGGACAACAACCTCTCCCTGAATGTGAGCAAGACAAAGGAGCTGATCGTGAATTACAGGAAATGGAGGGCCGAACAGGTCCCCATTAACATCGGCGGGGCTGTAATGGAGCGGGTCGAGAGTTTCAAGTTCCTTGGTGTCCACATCACCAACAAACTATCATGGTCCAAACACACCAAGACAGTTGTGAAGAGGGCACGACAACACCTTTTCCCCCTCCGGAGGCTGAAAAGATTTTGAATTGGTCCCCAGATTCTCAAAAAGTTCTACACCTGCACCATCGAGAGCATCCTGACCGGTTGCATCACCACCTGGTATGGTAACTGCTCGGCATCCGACCGTACGGCGCTACAGAGGGGCCAAGCTTCCTGCCATCCCGGACCTATGTACTAGGCTGTGTCAAAGGGCCCAAAATAATGTCAAAGACTCCAGTCACCCAAGTCATAGACTGTTCTCTCTGCTACCGCACGACAAGCGGTACCGGAGTGCCAAGTCTAGGTCCAAAGGGCTCCTTAACAGCTTCTACCCCCAAGCCATATTACTGCTGAACAATTAATCAAATGGCCACCAGGACTATTTACATATTGACCCAGCTACTCGCTGTTTATTATCTATGCATTATCACTTTACCGCAACCTACATGTACAAATTAACTCGACTAACCTGTATTGACTCGGTACCGGCACCCCCTGTTTATAGCCTCGTTATTGTAATTTTATTGTACGTTTTTATTTCTTGAACTGCATTGTTGGTTAAGGGCTTCTAAGTAAGCATTCCACGGTAACCTGTTGTATTTGACGCATGTGACCAATACAATTGCATTTGATTTTATTTCTGAATGTGTCAGCACCGGGGAATGGGGATGTGGCTGCGGTACTGATGTCATGTTAATCAGGCCTTTTGATTTGAACGTCTGGATTGGTTTTTGTTTTTGTAGGCGTGGCTACCTATTTAATTATTCAAGCCTTAGCAGTTATTCTGATCTCGTTCCCAATGATCAGTGCTTTAGATTATTATGTTGCTGTCCAGCGGTTCTGAATTTGCAATGCACCCGACTGTCCACGTTTTTCGGTCCGATAGCCTTTTGATTTGAACATATGAAACGTTTTGAGGTGTGTTCTAGGCTGTTTAATTTCATTTATATGTGTTACAGCACTTTGGTTTCACTAATAAATATGTTGACATGAAACCAAATTATCGGTTTCTGTCTTCAGTCCTTTTTAGACGGGCTATATGGGCTACGGTATAGGTCGAATGTGATAGTCTGCCTATAACCAGCCTGAATAGGCCTATAACGCATTCTTAGTCTATTCAGAGCTTAGAGAAATTAATCTAATTGGAATTGAACTATTATCAGGCTGGTTATTATCAGGCTGGTTATTATCAGGATGGTTATTATCAGGATGGATAATGCGATGCATGTCTGTTGAATTTGGAAAAATCCACCAACACTCGGCCCCGCCCCACCTGCTCAGCCAGTCAGGAGCTACCACTGCGTTGCGGCCGTGTCATACTGCATACGTTTTACTAAACAGTATGTGCTAAATAGTATGTAACGATGAGTACATACACAGTTTAAATGACAGAGTAAAGTTAACTGTAATTGAAGAACATTTTACTCTGCCACATATAACATTTGGTACCAGTCTGAAAGAGTAAAATGTACTCTGGCAACAGTTATTTTTTCACAATTGTATATGCTGAATTTAACGTAGATATTTAACTCTGCGTCATTGCGGTTCACTTTGTACAGTATTAATTTAAAATAAATCGGTTACTTTTTCAACTCTCTGCAGGGGTGTTCGGTATTCTAGAGTTAATTATTTCGAGTACTGTTCATTCTCACAATATAATCGTAAGAGTTAATTCAACTCCTGTGTCATCAAACTCAACACTATTTGGAGGTTTACATGGTCACATTTAAGGGTGTGATATTAATGTGTCATATTAAGGTAGCTTGCAATGTGACATCCATTCTTTGTTGGTATATATTTTAAAGGGAGGATTGTCCAGCAATTTCACATCACCCACAACTTCTTATTTTTTATTATGTTTTAATTTTAAATTTTTTACTTTAAGGTCTACACCTGTTGTATTCGGCACATGTGACAAATAACATTTGATTTGATTTGGCTCACATTCAGAATGCATGTCAGAGCAGGGAGGAGAGTACTGTTGTTAGAGACTACCTACATAAAGTAAACTGGAAAAGCCTTCTCAGTAAGAGTTGCAATAAATCCAACCACTTACAGATTAGATTAGTTTAGGAAAATGTATGTTACATATATCATTGTGTAGCATAAGATCAAAATCAATTATTGTGAAAACACAGATATTGAAACAAACAATTTTTGAAAAATGTACCTGCAACAGAGCATGCTGAGATATATGACAATAACGCCCCTCCCACATCTATGGATAACTTCATAGTTTTATCTAGTGATGGGGAAACAAAGCTTTCTGAAGGTTTTCCAGGCAATTGTGTCGAAAATAAGTTTATTATTGTTCACTAGTGGCACCTGCTGGTCAAAAGAATTTAGAGCAGCCAAATTATTATAGATGATGTCCCACACCCCGTAGTGCATACACAGCATAACTTTTTTGTCTTCTACCAAACCAATCAGGTGGTTGTCCGACAAAACGACGCTTCGGACGTCATTGATCACGTGCTTCTGGTAATGTGATACAGGCATCGGCACACTGCTTCGAAGTACACTGCTTAGCGATTTTGACACATGCCTCAGAGCTCCGGTATTAAATGTAACATCACTAGTTTAACCACCTGATTGGTTCGGTATTGGTTTGGTAGAAGACAAAAAGGTTATGCTGCGTATGCACTACAGTGTGTGGGATGTCATCTATAATAATTTGGCTGCTCTAAATTATTTTGACCAGCAGGTGCCACTAGTGTACACTGTGTTGATCAAAGCATTGAGTAAAGAACCTATTTTCAACAGAATTGTCTGGAAAATCTCAATGCTTCATGAAGCTTTGTTCTGCATCACTAGTTTTAACTCCCTGTCTCTGGATACTGTTAATGGAGTTGAAAGTACTTAGTCCCAATTAACTCCAGTTATCAACACTAACTCCCGGGAGCGTATCACTCTGTTCAGGGTTAAATCCAGTAGAGTGAATTTAACTCTAAATGTTTTTACTTGGTCATTTCAACTTTTCTTGGTTTACTGTGTAGTATGCAGTTTAAGTATGCAGTACGTTAGTATGGCCAACGTCACAACTCGTCAGGTAAGGAGTTCTCAGTTAAATTCTCATTGACTAAGGGGATGATTTCAGGGAACTCCTTGTTGGTCAAGAGAACATAATCCTTTTCACTCTACTGAGCCGAGTCAAGCATTACTGGGCTGGCCTGGTTACACATTCAGGATGTGGATGGAAAGGATAATGTGAAAATAAAAATATCAGAGCCAGCACTGCATGGTCGGGTCGGTATAGTGTGGATCAGGCATCAGTTATTTTATGGCCACTGCTCTATAGTGTATACACAACCTCAACCCCATCTCCAACCCCTACCTCTGTATGGAAGCTGTGCATGCCCAATGTTGATGCACAATCAGTTAGGATTCAGTTAAAGCATGTGCGGGCAGAGTGACACTTGCCGTTCCACAGAAACACAAGGCTGCTGATTCTGATGTGACTTTGTCCCTACCAACCTAGCCCCACCCAGCTAGCAGCATGCCATGCACGGCAAATCAAACTTATACCTCTCTATTTTCTCTGTTTCTCTGTTTGTTCTATCTGTCCGTCTTTGTCTTGTCTTGTTCTGTACCTGGCCCTTGTCTTTCCTTACAGTCGTTGTGAACGCTTGCTTTGCAATCAGACTAGCGAGTGCCTGGCCTCGCCTTTGAGAATAACCTACTACCACCTCACCTTTCCCACCAACATCCCTGTGCCAACTAACGTCTTTCGCATGGGCCCGTCCAACACCGTGCCCGGAGACCACGTCCAGATTGCCATCGTCGGCGGCAACGAGGGCAGCTTCTTCAGCGCTCAGAGAGTACCCTCTGGTGGCGTGATGGCTGTGGTGCAGCCCATCACCGAGCCGCAGGACTTTGAGCTGTCTCTGGAGATGAGAGTGCTGCGTTACGGCATCACCAGCACCTACCTAGCCAAAGTCCTTGTGTTTGTTGTCCAGGAGCACCCTATAATGCCGTTCCAGAGTAGTGAGTAGTAGCATAGCAGCAAAAACAGAGCAAACACTGCCACGATAAGCAAACACCAACACAGCTGACGTAGACCTAAAGCGGCATAGCTGTCATTTGTCTCCTTGTTTTTGTTCCTGTTGTGTTTTTGTGATTACTGTAGCTTATTCCACGTATTCCCCAGCAAGACAGGCCAAATGTAATGTACTCTGTTGGAGGTATGGCGTTTGAATAGCCACTAGGTGGCACTCTAGGGTAGTGTATTGAGGTAGTTGCCTTGGGATGCCTATTGATTACTGTACAGTATTGTGAATGATCATTTACATGGTGTAGTCCTAATATTTTATTGTTGATTTGTTGAATAAATTGAATCAGACGTTCAATCCGTATCTATTTTCTAACATACAGTATGTTTGTGGACAGCATCAGATATCTCATTTTGAATAGGAGAATTACATAGCTGGGGGCACTATGACCTGTAACGTAAGTATGCAGTTAATGTATGGGGCAAGAGCATGTGATTTGTAAACACATATCTTCAGTGGCACATCTGTTTGATTGAACTGTGATATTCCAGTAGGTGATTATCAATGTTTTATATGGCGAATTAGCACTGTCAAGTCATGGTTGATTTGGTGGAAGCAGTTAACTGTTGGATGTACATACTTCTATACCGGTCTCACATCCTGCACAAGCCTATTGATATTTTAGGAATAATGTGAAATGCACAGATAGATTCTACTGCGTACTGCGTGTATAAAACCAAGCACACAGTGAATCAAATACAAGGCAGGGTAAGTGACAGGTGATGGGATGCAGTCGTGGAAGACAGGGAAATATATCCAGCACACAGTATAAATAGCCTGACGTGCCGTTAGGCCACTAGTCAGAGTCTCCCTAGGCTGTGGCTTAAAATAACTGTAAATTCATGTGTGGGTACCAGGTTCCTCCTGACCTGTCAGAGCAGTAAGGATGCACCTCTCTATTGGGGATATCCTTCAAATAAAAAAAAACATGGCGGTCGGGACACAGCTACAGAACACTAGATTTTCTTCTTTACTCTGACACTGAGTTATGGGGATCTGGGTTCTGGCCGGTGGTCTGAACAATTTGTGGTGGAGCAACATCACCGCTCGGAGAATGAATGATGCCCTGCTGTATTTGTGTTGGGGCGTTATCAATCTACTGGCTATAAATAATAATTACCCAGAAAACTTTGCAGCGCTTGACCAGAGGACTTCCATCCCATCCAACAGTCTGTTTTCCTTTCTGGTCTTGAAGTATTGGGGTTTTTCTGTAGGGCTGGGTCTCTCCGGGCCACGTGAGCTGTAGAGAGAGAGGAGAGGCCGGGGACGCAAGGGCCTTCCTGTGGCACACGCACGCCCCCCCCCCCCCCCCCCGCACACACACACACACACACACACACACACACACACACACACGCACACACACACACACACACACACACACACAGAGGCCATAATTAGCACTCTTCTCCACTTGCTGTCTTGTCTTTGATGTACCCCGCTCTGTGCGAGGGGCAGTTCACCCTGGGTCATTATAATCTCGTCAATTTACTTTGTGGCCCAGCGGAGCAGAGCATTCGCCCTGTCCTCCAGGGCCTGCTCTCTCCTCTCGCTGCTGCAGGCCGAAGTATTATAAACTTGGAGAACATTTTGTGGCTTTGGCCTGGACCAAAGCACAACTTGGACCCAGCCGCTAATTGCTAATTACAAGCCCCTACCCAGTGGCGGCTTTCCTTTTTGTCAGGGGCTTTTCCCCTCTCTCCATGTAAGGAGCCGTGCAACCCGAGCCAGGTTCTGGCCTGGGGTTGAGCTGCAGCCTATAGGTCCCACGAGGAGAGATAATGAACCACTATGTAGCTACATTATATATTATACTGGAGCAGTGGTGGACGTTCACTGGACCTATACATGTTACTCTTGGAAACCAGAGCCAAATCATGTAGGCAGTGGCCAGCTACTTACAGGGTGACTTACATTGCATAAACTTCTGTTTGAAGCCCATCCACACGAGACTATATAAGCGGCATACAGGGTATTTTGGCTGTTTAGACTAGGTTCATGGAGAAGCTGAGTTCATTGGGAAGAGCATAATACATCCTCACACTCCACCAAGCTGAGGAGATAACAGCTGACGTTGAGTTGTAGAATTTGTTTTGATATGTTTCGTAACCAGGACCTCTCTCGTCGTTTCCAGGGCATTGATGATTTAAAGACGGGGCTCTGTCCCCGGTGCTTGGTGGTGAAGAAGCAGTTCCTCTCAGATTCCAGTACAGGTTCCTGGCAGTGTAGCGGCCCTGTAGTTGTAGGTATGCTGGTGGGTGGCGTTTGTTTCAGCGGGGTCTCCACTTGAGCTGCCACTGATTAGACTGTGTAATAAACAGTCTTAAATAATGGGATGAGAGCAGCTTGGAGCGCTTGGGAGTTGTCTAGTCATGTTCTTCACAATTTAGGAGACTTTTAGAATCCCCCTCGTACCATAAATTCTCCACAGGAGATTATCAGATACGAAGCCGGGGACACACGCTCAACAAATCCAAAATATTTTCCCGCGAGCAGGTCGTGCATCATTCTCCCATCTCCTCTTAGTATTTCATATTTCACTCCTCTTCTCTCCGCAACAAAACGGTGGCATCAGAAACGAAACCATCAACGTCTACCAAAGCCTCCAGCAGGCAGCTACAATCTGCCTGCTATGTGATCTTTGGCCGTCATTGTTTTATTATTTTTGCTAGCCACATTCAGTACCATTGGTTTTTTGATGTCGAACACTATACCCAGCATCCCCCACTGTAGTCGTACAGATCGTGTTTGTGTAGCGGTCGTTTCACAGGCCCTGCTGAGTTCTTGATTGTGCGGTTGTACTTCTCCCTTTGAAGAGGATGCCCTGTCATTGTGATCACCAGGGAGGAACTGAAGGCGGTTGGTGCCTAAAAGCTTTTTATAGTCTCACCCCTAAAGGTCAGAGGCTGTGTGTGTTTTTCTTCTCTTAGCAGGGCGAGGGTTGAGCGCTCAGACACCATCCGCTGTGTGAAGTCGTGCCAGCCCAACGACATCGGCTGTGTCCTGGACCCCGTACACTCCGTCTCCCACACTGTCATCTCCCTGCCCACCTTCAGGGAGTTCACCAAGCCAGAAGGTAGGGGAGCAATCTCAGACACTTATTTGGATTACAGCTAACTTTTTTTTCTTCATACCCAGTGTTTTTTTTCACTGTATGTTATATTAAAAAAATACTTGCAAGTGTAGTCCTTTTTATGTTACCTCTTGCCCAAAATCAGCCAATGCTTAAGAGTGTTGTTGACAGTGTACTTGTAACGTCCTCCCAAACTCAGTATATATTTGAGCTGTGTTCATTCAAAGCCTGGGGATGAGGTTAATGTACTGGTAACACTATCAAGTATTGGCTAGCCGCTAGCCCAAAACCAATGACTAAGTGTCACTTAGGATGGATCTGACTGACTGACCACTGTAATCACACACAGACAAACCGAGACAAACTTAGTCCTACATGTGGTGCATGTTTCAGACACACTCATCCTCAACTTCATGGGAAGTTAAATCCTTGTTGTTTCTCATGAGCTCCTCGTCGGGGTGTTTAGGAATTGCAGGCCTCCAACTGAACAACAGCACTGAACACCCATTTGCCCCGTCATAACCTCCTCTGCACACAATAAACCCAGAGCTCAGCCGCCTCCCATTTAATTGTCTTCCCCCGAGGAGAAGTTGGCACGAGCTTGGCTGTTTCAATCCCAGCCTGATTATGAGGGTTTAAAGCTCTGTAAAGCTCTTTTGTCTCTAATTGTTATCTTCTTCCAACAGAGATCGTTTTCCTGAGAACCATGTCGCCGGCGCACTCCTCCCCCCAACTCAGCTCTGACATTGTCTTCGACATTCTGGAGGGGAACGTCCAGAACTCCTTCGACATCGTCAAGCGACAGGAGCATGGCATGATTGTGGGTGAGTGGAAAGAAAGAAGGAGGGAAGGTGGCTAGGAACAGATTGTGGGTGAGTGGAGCAAAGGGATGCAGCTAGCTAGGCCATGCGTCGCTTGACTTGGGTATTACGGTATACGTAACTCCTCAAATGACTAGGGACAAATAACAATAGCAGGAGACCACTATGGGTTCTCCCTAGTCCCGAGGCCTGGACGGATGGATTTTTAATTTGCTCTGAGACCCCCCAAAAATGTGTGGTTTTCTGACCTAATTTCGCATTACGAAAAGGCTTCTTTTTTTTTCTTCTTTTTTTTTAACCAAACGCATATGTGTCTCCATGTGAGAGCAGAGTGGGGAGGAGAAGAAAGAGAAGCCTTGGATTGAAAAGCATGAAATTCTCCGTCATAAGGATGCTCCTGTGACATAAGTACATCTGACACGCACTTCTAATAACATTTGCACTCTGGTGGCATTTGGGAGCTGTCAGCGTCTTCTGTGGCCCTTTATGTCTCCCTCTAGAGAGCTGTCCTTTGGGTTGTCCTCGGAGACCAATGAAGGACGGCTTTCTCTTCTTTCTCCACCAAACATTTGGCGTCAGTTTGTCCCACTCTTGTGGGAAAGCACCATTTAATGAACTTATTGACCGCCATGTTTTTTCCACTCCTCTTAAGCAACAAAGCCCTTCTTCTCCCTGACAGATTATTGTGGCTACGATGTACAGAGATGGCCTTATACTTTTGCATATCAAGCAGTCTGGATGTGCATATTTCCATGTGCGTGTGTACATGTCTATGACTAATATCAGTCCTTATACAGGCCTTGAGACAGTCATGGACACTAGTGGCAATCAAGGCTCAGATCTAAGTCTGTTTATGTAAAACAGAGAGGAGAGGAGCCCTAATGGGTGTGACTACATGTGGAGCCTCTGTAGTTTAGGAGCCCATCCCTCTACTGTGGCCTCCACTGGTCTGGTGAAGATCCAGCGCTGCTCACTGTCTCTGGGGGAGATGAACCGAAGCCTGGCCCCAAGAGGACGGGGGTGTACCGGTGACACATAGTTTGGCCGTCTTGGATGTTTTGGCTCTGCGATGGGAGGATGGCGGGATGGGGACAGTGGGAGAGAGAGTGAGAGATACACACTGTGCTGATGGATGAAGGTGGATGAAGGGACAGCACACTGTGCTGATGGATGAAGGGATGGCCTACATACATCTGTCTCTTCCCAGAACTGAGCAGGGAAATAATGGAGAGAGTCTGCCAAGCAGTCATCAGCTCATAGGTTATGGGCGCACGCAAGGTCTCACATTGCACACATACATATGTGTATCGTCACACAGACACACAGGTGCCCACACACAAGCGTACACGAACATAACTCGAACAACCACGCAATAGAGTGCAGATACCATCTATGGAGTTCAGTGGTTATCGTGTCATTGCTTTTGGGGGTATAAATGAACTATCCTTTGGTATTTGGGACTTACTTCACCACTCCTCAGAAGTTAAACTGCGTGCATGTATGCGAGAGAATGTGTGTGACTTGCGTATGTGTGAATGTGTGTGTGTGTGTGTGTGTGTGTGTGTGTGTGTGTGTGTGTGTGTGTGTGTGTGTGTGTGTGTGTGTGTGTGTGTGTGTGTGTGTGTGTGTGTGTGTGTGTGTGTGTGTGTGTGTGTGTGTGTGTGTGTGTGTGTGTGTGTGTGTGTGTGTGTGTGTATGTGCGTGCGTGCCCAATGTGTGCAGAAGTAATCTTAGGCTCTGTGATTCATGTGGTTAAATGTATTGTTCATTTCCCCCACTAGCCCTCAGTGTCTCGCGGAACATTAGAGTTCTTTAACTGACTACCACATGAAAGGCCTGTTTGTGAGGAGCCACTTCTCTCCCAAACTCTAGGATGCTTATTGGATGCAGCTCTCACATGTTAGCCTTAGTCGGCCATGTTGACGTGCTCTGCTGACAAAGGCATGGGTCAGTGACCGTCTGCTTTGAAGTGTCTGTGTCCGTGATTAGCTATAGAGTTTGCTTTATTCAGCTCAGTGGTGGTGCTCTGCTCTGGTTCGTTTGGCTACTGACTGTGGCTTAGCTCTGTAGCTAGCTGACGTGTAAACTATCTGTACGAGTTGCTTATAAATCTACTTTGTGAGTGAGAGGAAAGTCCTCCTTTGTATTCACCAATAGCGCTTTTAATAGACTGACCACTTTGACCAGGGTAAAACCATTTAAGTTTGGTACACTGCTACTTTGGGAAAATGATTCTGAGTTGGGGCTCTGTTTCACACAGTGACGCACAGTCTCACCCACTCTCACACACACACACTGGCTATACAACGAGCCACACACTGCGAGAGAGCCGCACCACTCTTCTCTAGTCATCCATCAGTGTCACAGGAGAGGTTTTCCCAGCTCTGTCACGTCTGGGTGACAGCCTTGACAGCCTTGACAGCCAGCCGCATCTGTGCAAACACAACAACCCCCCAACGCTCGGGAAAACATGATCACAACCAATTAAACACTTCACCCAATCCAATGTCCTGGAGCCCAGCGACTAGCCCAGCACCATGTACTGCCACGACCGCACAACAGACGCTGTGTGGTCGTGGCAGTACGTGGTGTCTTACGCCACAACAGGTAGAGATAAAGTAGATCCAGCTTGATGGTATGTCATGACTGGCACATCAGATGACACATATTCGGAAAGACGAACGGTGAAGGAAGAGGTATGCATTACTGAGACGATCTTGCACTATCACACGTGCACTTCTGATTTGGTCAGATTGAGGACGACGTCTGTTTGAAGGGACATGATAGGATGATTGATTCTGGCAGCCAGCAGGTGGACTGCGGAGCTACTCCATTTAAAAACAAGGGTTTTGTGGCTCTGTGGTCTGCAGCACAGGGAACAGGTGGTGGTCCAGAATCAGGGGCTTTCCTCTGCTGCAGCTTGTGGTGATGGTAGTGATGTGTGTGCCCATGTGTGTATATGTGTGTGTGTGTGGTGTGCTACAGATTGACGGTGGTCTTTCCAATGGTCTTCCATGGTGTTGGTGGTTCCCCTTGTTTGACTTCCTCTCCCAGGCCATGCTTTCCCAGTGGGACTACTATTGTTTTAACACCACTCCCAGTGAACGCATGGTGTGGATGCACTGAGCTCACGTCATGCTCATGTTAGCAGGCAAAGGTAGCTATGGCTTGGCTGGGGCTGGTACTGAGGGTGGGACTGAAGATGAGAATAGGGATGGGGCTGGGCTGGAGTAGCAACATGTGATCTATATTAGATAAGAAAGAGGGTGGGAGTAGCATCTCCAGATTCTCCACAGAAGGGTTCAAAGCTTTCCTTCTGGCCACCATGAGTAGGGAAGTGAGCAAACCATCGCAGGGATAGTTCCTAAACCTCATCCTTTGGTGACGCTAGTATCTTCCGACAGTAGGTCTAAACCACCAACAATGGTCCCTATAAAGCTTCCCTGGACTGGCCAGAGGGCCCAGAAGCCACAGCTTGATTCCAACCATTGTAGAGAGCAGGTAGAAAAATGCTTGTGGTTCAATTCTTCCCAAACAATTTGGAATGCCTAATTTTGATGTTATTGGCATGGAGATGTCGGGCTGTGAAGGGAACCATGGAGTAAGTAACCTGTCTGTGTCTGGCCAAGTAGCCTACTATATGTGGCCATGGGTCAAGATGTCAATGGAGTCTTCCACAGTAGCTGGTGTAATTTGTGCGTGGTGTGTCAAATATTAGCAGAGTGTTACTGTGGAAGAGTGGGGCTTGAGGCTTAAGTCTAGGAATGTGTCTGAAATGGTATTATTATACTGTATAGTGCACGAGGGTGATTCCTCACTAAACTAGAACAAAAAAAGACCATGATTTTCTGAATTTCACAAAGTCCTTTGGAGGAAGGATTGTTCATATTTATTTGACATTTGTATCTTAAAGCATAATTGAGAAATAGTTAATTGAAGTTTGAATATTTGTGACATTTTGGCCTTACCCAGGCCTGCTTTAAAACTCCATAATGTTTAATCGGTAGGTGCTACAAAGCTGTTGGTGTCATATGACACTTTAGCTCTTGCTATGTAATATGAGTATTCCCTTTATTTCAACCACACATTTCTTACGTACATTTATGGAAATTGAAAAATATGAACATGAATATTGAAAATATACCTTTTCAGATTTGGCTAATTCTTCAATATAGTGTTTGAAATAAATATAATCTACATGTATATCAAAGTTCCTGAGTGGGATCTATGCTAGTTTTAAAGTTACGGCCCATTTTATACAGAGAAATTGGCATAGTAGGCAATGTAACCAATCACAGCTCTCCTTTTATTTGTATCAGTGCTCATCCATCATCGACCATTTTGAATCCATTTTCACATTCACTGTGTTGGTAATGGATCATAAAAGTACCAGAGATCCCACTCTGGAACTTTGATATTCCCATAGAGTATATAGAAAAATTGGCCAAATAAAATGTTTTCAATATTCATGTTTATATTTTTCAATATTCATAGATGCATGTAAGATTTTTTATTGAAATAGAAATACCACTCATATTACAGAACAAGCAGAAAAGCTTTATCTGACAATAACAATTGCTTTTTTAGCACCTACAGATGAAACATTATGGAGTCTTAAAGGAGGCCTGGGTAAGACCAAAATGTCACAAATATTCCAAAACCAATTAATTATTTCTCAATTATGCTTTAAGATACACATGTCAACAATCCTTCCTCCAAAGGACCCTTCTAAGGATACAACTCCCCCCAAAATCATGATCTTTTTTGGTTCTTCTAGTTTCATGAGGAATCATACTAGTCAATAGGTTGCCATTTCAGGCGCAATCTAGTTGATGTGTTGTCTTTGTGTGGTTCGTGTGGAGCTGACGACAGAACTGTGAAGGGTAGGGTGATAAGCAGAGAGCGGGAAAGGAGAGCAAGAGAAAGAGGGAGATAAAGAGAAAGAGAGAGTGAATGAGAGAGAGAGAGAGGCTGTCTGTCAGGGGATGATCATGAATCATGACATGGCATCAGCAGGCCCCACAAGAGCGGGCCAAGCCCATGAAGAATCCCTGCCTGCTTGCCTGCCTGTCACTGAGGGGATTAGTACAGCTAATCAAAACAGTGTCTTCTCCACCCGACAACCCCACAGCACAGCCAAACACACAACGCCTTCTCTTCCCCGAGTTGGTCTACACTGATGCTAGATATTGTCACACACACATGCGCCCACAGACTGTATGTAAGCTTGCATGCAATATTGCACTCTTCTGCATACGCCTGTACATACAGTATGCCTACACACATCCTCAAACACATACTGTACCCACACACATTGAGACACCATGGATTCTTACTGTAAGTGTATTACAATAATTTGCCAGACAGAGCTAACTAAGGACTTGTCTCCCTCTCCCCTGCGCTCCACTTGATTTGTATACAGTTGTTCATCATCACTCCATACTAGTATCTCCACAGCCACGCAGCTGTTTATTTCAGCTTTATTTTGATTATTTATATTTGACTAATTTATTACCACTTCATGTCAGTGGAGGCTCCTCAGAGGAGGAAGGGGAAGACCACCATCCTCAGTGAATTTCATAAAAATTGAAATTGTAAAACATTTTGATAAAGCTAAATATATATATAAATACTAAATATAAACACGTCACCAAATAATTGATTAAAACACACTATTTTGCAAAGAAGGTTGACAGTAGCCTCAACAGAAATTGATGATAATATGATTGTGGGGGCTGTCTTGTTAGACTTCAGTGCAGCTTTTGACATTATCGATTATAGTCTGCTGCTGGAAAAACGTATGTGTTATGGCTTTACACCCCCTGCTATAATGTGGATAAAGAGTTACTTATCTAACAGAACACAGAGGGTGTTCTTTAATGGAAGCCTCTCAAATATAATCCAGGTAGAATCAGGAATTCCCCAGGGTAGCTGTTTAGTCCCCTTGCTTTTTTCAATTTTTACTAACGACATGCCACTGACTTTGAGTAAAGCCAGTGTGTCTATGTATGCGGATGACTCAACACTATACACATCAGCTACTACAGCGACTGAAATCATTGCAACACTCAACAAAGAGCTGCAGTTAGTTTTAGAGTGGATGGCAAGGAATAAGTTAGTGTCACGTTCCTGACCTATTTATGTTAGTTTTTGTGTGTTAGTTGGTCAGGACGTGAGGTTGGGTGGGCATTCTATGTTATCTGTTTCTATGTTGGTTTCGGTTTGCCTGGTATGGCTCTTGATTAGAGGCAGGTGGTTTGCGTTTGCCTCTAATTAAGAGTCATATTTAGGTAGGGCATTCTCACTGTTTGTTTGTGGGTGATTGTCTCCTGTGTCCGTATGTTATGTTCGTACCACATAGGACTGTAGCGTTTGTTTGTTTCGTTTTCGTTTCGATGTCGTCTGTTACCTGTACGTAAGTTTATGTTTAGTTATGTAAGTTTATGTTCAGGTCTCGTCAACGTCATTTTGTTATTTTGTAGTTTTGCAAGTGTTTGTTTCGTTTCGTGTTGCCATCTTTATCGTTGTTTAATAAAGATGGCTTATCTCCCTGAAGCTGCGTTTTGGTCTGAGGATCCTTCTCTCCTCACCTCGTCCGAGGATGAGGAGAGCGTCACCCGTTACAGTTAGCCCTAAATATTTCTAAAACGTAAAGCATTGTATTTGGAACAAAACACTCACTAATCCCTAAACCTCAACTAAATCTTGTAATAATAATGTGGAAATTGAGCAAGTTGAGATGACTGAACTGCTTGGAGTAACCCTAGATTGGAAACTGTCATGGTCAAAACATATTGATGCAGTAGTAGCTAAGATGGGGAGAAGTCTGTCTATAATAAAGCGATGCTCTGCCTTCTTAACAACACTATCAACAAGGCAGGTCCTACAGGCCCTAGTTTTGTCGCACCTTGACTACTGTTCAGTCGTGTGGTCAGGTGCTACAAAAAAGGACTTCAGAAAATTGCAATTGGCTCAGAACAGGGCAGCACGGCTGGCCCTTGGATGTACACAGAGAGCTGATTTTAATAATATGCATGTCAATCTCTCCTGTTTGAAAGTGGAGGAGAGATTGACTTCATCACTACTTTTATATGTGAGAGGTATTGACATGCTGAATGCACCAAGCTGTCTGTCTAAACTACTGGTACACAGCTCGGACACCCATGCATACCCCACAAGACATGCCACAAGAGGTCTCTTTACAGTCCCCAAGTCCAGAACAGACTATGGGAGGCAAACAGTACTACATAGAGCCATGACTACATGGAACTCTATTCCACATCAAGTAAGTGACGCAAGCAGTAAAATTGGATTTAAAAAACAGATAAAAATAGCACCTTATGGAACAGCGGCGACTGTGAAAGCAGCGGGGACTGCTTTGCCAGCAGCTAATGGGGATCCATAATTCATAATAAATACATATACAAACAGCACTCTGTAGGGTAGCACCATGGTGTAGCCGGAGGACAGCTAGCTTCCATCCTCCTCAAATTAATTTCTTCCAAAAAGAAGGAGAAGCAAAAGAGGAATAGTGAGAGAGATGTCCTCATTTTTTCACTTCTAGTTACACTTACTTAGCTATCAAATGCAGCTAGCTGGTTTAGCCTACTCAAACACCTTGCTCAAACTGAGGGATGCTATGTTAGCTAGCTGGCCATGACTTTCCATTACAACACTGGAAATTTTCCAAGTCAACGTAAGCTTTTGGTATTACGAATTTATTGCCACTGGGGCCCACCGGTGTAACTGCTTACTGACTGTACATTGTAATGTTACTGCATGATTGTAGCGGGTTTAGTAACGCGTTAGTTCTATTAGCTATGCTGACTATGACATTACATTAGTGAATATGGTGAGAACGATGTTGGCTGTGTGTATCAGTTTGGCTTGAAAAGGTTTTTTCGCCTGGTCACATGTAGCTGATGTGTTGTGCATTGAAGTCAACAAGCGAAGGGAAGAGGTGAGAGGAGGAGAGCGCATCGATGCGAGAAGGAATACAACGTGGCTGCTATGTAAGTGAACTGTGTTTACGTGTGATCATGGGTGTATTCATTCTGCAAATTCTGTTGGAAAACATTTCTTAAACGGAAGCAAATGGAACAAAACGGGGATTAACATACCTTCATTTGTCCAATAGAAACTCTCGTTAGCAAATGTTGGACCAATGATTACACCCTATATCAGCTTGATGCAGGCAAGAGTGTGCTAGGCAGTATTGAATGTCACATATTTGTCTCTCGACCTGTCTACACCTACGTTGTAAACTTTCATTCATAGGCTAGGTTGTAGCAACCTCAGGATGGGTATAGGGAACATTTGAACATTATGCAGTAGCCTAAACCTATCGCTGTTACATTGAACTAGGTGAATGGAATATGAATGAGAGTCATCCAGTATGCTGTTATAGAAATAAGACCAGTCTCATGAAAAAAAATAGTTCTCCCTCATCTTAAATGGCACCGACCGCCACTGCTTTATGTATATATTTTTGGCCAATACAGATAATGTAATGAAAGGTATCCAGGGATACTGACATACTGTATCCATTTATCAAATATGGATCCAAAAGACATTCACCAGGAAAAGCGCATGTTGAGAAATCAATGTTTCCAGGAAGTCCACCAAATCCAGCATCAACTTCTGTTGTAGGTTTTAATGCTTTGTTTCTAGATATAGAGTGCTTTTGTCTAATCTGTCCTATGCTCCTCACCGGTAGTTTAGGTTACTGTACAAGGTCACTTTTACTACGAGGTGAAGGTCACAATAAAGATAATGTTACTATATCATCAATGCTACTCATCCATTAAACAACCACCGAAAATAGAAAGTCCAAGAAAAGCAGCAATCTTTTCCTTCCAGCTACTGTAGCTACTTTTTCAATGATGTCACAAACAGTGGAGCATGATTGCATGCGTCCAATGGTTCATTTGATCTGTAACTGTGACTCATTGCTAAATGACCTTGAAATACCAAACCACACGAGCTGGCCTTTCAGACTGGGGGTGTTCAGTGCTCACGTCTCCTTTGGAGTGGTCAAGGGACTGTTTAGACAGCCTGGCTGGACTGCCCAACCGTCGGTCAGTTGGTTGTGATCAGGAGCTATACCAAACACACAAGAAAGGCCAGTCAGGCCCGTGCCCTATGGTCCGGTCCCCAAGGGGGTTCATGCTAATCCTATGCCTCTCTCAGAACGGCCTGGGCCTGGGCCGTAGCGTGCTCTGCCTGGCCTTTGTCCAATGGTTTTACAGCACTGAGTATGCATCGCACCACGGCCAGCGTGTCATTATACAATACTGTGGTGAGGCCGACGCATCCTTTTCATTTGTTTTTGGTGTTAAACCCGTTCATTTTGGATTTTGTCATACACTTCCTCGCCGAGTTGTAGAAACCAGAAAACCCCGAAATTGTACTGTTTACATGTAACCCTTTAATATTGTATCCCTCGCAGCCTCCTGACATTTGCTTCACTTTGTTTTGTGGCAGTGTCTCCTCTGATACCATGTATTTAACACTTAAAATACCGGGCCTCGCTACCCCCCTTACTACGCCAATGAGCAGCCATTTTGACTGCAACGTTCTAACTGTCTAATAAGTACATTTCACATATCCTATCAGAAAAAGTATCCTTTGGTTGTGTTCATGAAGGTCTTGGGTAACAATCAAACACCATAAAATTTTTATTAGTTTAAGTTACTGTGGGGGATCTCACGTGTGGAGCGCAAAAGAACAGCGGTTATTCATGGGAAAAAGTGACATTTTGAAATAGATTTATTTAGCAAGGTTAAGGGTTTTGGAAACCTCAGAATCTGCTCTATCTGATACTATATAGAACTCAGAGGAGGCTGGTGGGAGGGGCTATATGAGAACGGGCTCATTGTAATGGCTGGAATGGAATAAATGGAATGTATCAAACACATCAAACATGGAAACCACATGTTTGACTCCGTTCCATTGATTCCATCCCAGCTATTACAATGAGCCCGTCATCCTATAGCTCCTCCCACCAGGCTCCTCTGATAGAAATCAAAACGTCTTACCTGCATGTGACTCTATAGGATGATTAGAAAAAGTCACTTTTTGGTAATCCAGGGAAAGAAATGACATGTCCTCCTAAAACTTCTTATAACACATATTCCGTTCGTGATATCCAGCGGCGACCAGTCATTCAGGGCAGAGCCCCACCTGTTTTGAGCCCCACATTTTTAGCTAAAAAAAACCAGGGTTGCCTGTTTTGCATGTTATTTTGTTATTAATATTTGTTTGCAAACAATGTAAAAAAATATATAATAATCATTGAGTTAACAAACGTTATCTTTTCTGCTTTCTTGAGTAAGGCCGCTCCAAAAGGCAGGTGTTTCAGACAGCTCAGTGCTTTCTCTGGTGGTGGGGCAGCCAGCGGAAAATACGGAGCGTAGGGGTTGGTAATGTTCTCTAGTTGCGCCTTGATTGGCTCTCTCACTCATGGGGACACGACGTCACCGCCAAATCTAAGGGTAGAGCTCTGAAAATTCAAGCCTCTTGGGTGCTGCCATAGAGATACATTAGAAGTGCCCATGCAAGAAGGCTCAAGGTCATTGGCCACAGATAAAATTACGTCACACCACGTTATATCTACAGCAGCTTTGATTGGACTGATACTTTCAAACTCTTAGCCAACAGTCATCATCATGAATCAAGTCGACAATCTATGGAAAATCTTCTTTAATCCTTGTCATATGAAGAGAAATAATGAAAATAAATTGTAGATGAAACATATCGGTGCTCATTGGACATACACATTACACAATAAGTTGGAAATAGTAAATTCAACAATGAGTGGTTTGGAAGGAATCAGTGGATAACTGCGAGCATGGCAAAGCAATCACTAGCCTGCTGTTCAGTGGAGTGTCTGTGTGGTCCCAAATCTGGGTTTAAGGGTCTCTTTTCCAAGTTTGAAATGATAAACATTCAACATTGGCCATACTGTCAATCCAGCAACATTTTTGCCGCGCTAAAAACAACTGTAAACTTGGAACTAGGAAATCTCACTTCAGCGAGTTCAAGACAACTGGGAACTCAGGATAAAACAATCACCCAATCGGAATTGTAAGTCTGGAACTCGGGCCTCTTTCAAGAGCTACGACCTGAAGATCACTGACTTCATCATGATTCAACCTTGTTTTTTCCGAGTTCTCAGTGGTCTTAAAAGCACCATAAATCCAGAGAATGCCAGACTTTGATGACAAAGTTTAATGACAAAATCTGTCCACGAAAGACTGCCTCGCCACCTTCCAATTCAAGTGAGCACATCACAACAAGGTGAGTCCAAAAATGTCTTGTACGCTGCTGCATAAATGATGAAATATGCCGGGGGGGGGGGGGGGGGGGGGGGGGGGTGTATACTGTAGCTATGAAAATAATACTAGGAGTATGTTGTGTAGTAAGCTGTTAGCAGCCCATGTGCCTCACCCTAATAATTTGGTATATTTTCCCCTCTTAATTTCGCCTACTGTTCTGACTTGGTGTTGCCTATAACCTGTTTTCAGAGAAAAGGAATCATTGAATATTGTATGAGCTTTCATTGTTAATGTGTTGTTTTGTGTTGTGTTGTGTAGGGGCTTTATTTTGCCCCACCAAGATTTACATGCTACAATCACCAATGGTGATATCTAAATTCTAACAACATATGTGTGTTAAATACACTTATTTAGGAAAATTCAAGGAAGGAGGGCAGCATGACTTAAAAAAATTGAAGAGATATTTCAATTTGAAATTCATATGCAGTCAAAATGACTGCCTCTGCGCCTCTAGTGTTAATGCCTTTTCTACTTACAGGCTATTTTATGGTGTGGTGGAATGTTCTGGGGAACAGGGGGTTTGTGCAGCTGTGTGTTTGATGGAGGTTGGAACATGGTGGGGTCACCTCTGCACCCTGCGGCAGATATACTACCTCAGAGGAACAGAACAACGCACTCCCAGGGATAGCAGAGCAGAGCACTTTCAGGCGTACTGTAGGCGTACAATCATATCCTGGAATGTACTAGATACACAAAGTAGAGGAGAGATGATATCAGTGAGAGATCTGGTCTTTTTATTGTTTATGTGTAAAGGCCTACACCTCAGGTACTGATGATATGATTGCATCAAAGTAAAACCTGGTAGCTTTGAGGTTTTCACCTCACCACAGCTCGTGACTGAGTGAAATGTTTGCAATGATTATGTGGTTGTGGTGGTTTGGTTGAACCTCAGGTTCATAGCTAGTATGTTGAGCTCCAGCTGTCACTGTAGATGCCTTGTCTTCATGGAGGATACAGTACTCTGTGTGCTGTGGATGTGAAACATGCTGAAGCACAGAGCCCTTATAAGGCTTCATACAAGCCTCTTCGGGTGTAACATCTGGCTGGTCTAACTGCGCAATTAAAACATGGGATCATTAAGAGGAACACACACTGCATGCACTACATCACTCTGCCACTTGCTGAGCTGTGTTGAGCCAATCAAGGGACTCAGCTGCTACACCTCACTGATCAGTGACTACATGTAAGCTGCTGACAGTAGAACTGAGCACAGTTCCTGAGAAAGCCGTGAGACGCCTACAGACGTAACATAGTTGTGCAATGCCATTTAGATATTGAGGAGTTTTGACTGTTGATGCTCATGGCAACATTTAGTTGAATCCTACATTGTCTAGTGTATTTTTTATATCATGTAAATTTAAAATAATGTAACATTTCGCTTGTTTGTCCCTCTGATTTTCATTTGTCCTTGAGACATTTTGTTTGCGGCAGCAGCAAACTTGGCCCCAGCTGACCCCTGTAATGAAAAACATTTAGAGCATCCATTGGATTCGGGTCACATTTATGATCTGAGACAATTGCTCTACTCCCAATAAAACAGGGCTATTGTGAAAGTGAAATCCATGCCGTATTGTGGTGCTCCACACTGTATTTATAATGAATGGTATGTTTCATTGTGCTCGTCTCGCTCTCGCTCGCCTTGATTGGGTATTCTAGTTCATCCAATATTGAACCCTGTGAACTGATTGACTTCGAAGTTACATTAGCAAATTTGAACTTCATGAACTCTGTTTTTTCTCATGCATTGCACACAGTGCACATATTGCATTGGTAGTATATCTTGTTGTATGTCAACTACTTACATGCAGTGGATCAATTCCCAAACTCAGTCAACTTTATGTCTACATTATCTCTCCGTATTGAGTGAATATTTGGCACTTGTATAACTGAACAGCATGCCACCTCCATTTGCTGATGATGATAATAATTGTTTCATATACGCAAAGCCCCAATCTGTTTTTCCATGTCCTTTATTTTTCTGAACATTAGTGCTGCAGCACTGTCGTTGAGTTCACACAGAGGTTCCTTCTCTCTGATGGAGCTGACGGTTTGGAAACAATAAAACCCCCGCCCGCTCCCCTCAGCCCCTCAGCCCTGTGTCACTACGCAACAGAGTCCCAAAACACCAAAACAAGGGGGCAACCCTGGTAAGAAGGGCCCTATTCCACACTCTTCAGGCGCTTATCGCTGAAATCTTCTGGAATCTTCTGTGTGGCCGCAGGGATCCAGACTGACTGGGAGAAGGATGAGGGGAGAGGGGACGAGAGGGGAGGCTCAGTAAGACTGACTCTGGTTGAGCTTCTCTTGCTGCCGCCTAAAGATGGATCCCTGAAGGAATGCCTGCCTGCCTTCATGGCTGTATCGCGTGACAGACCAGTCCGCTTCCCGTCGTCCAACACATGGGACTAATTTACCCTCGCGGGCCTCAATGAGGGTGCCACAAACATCAGGCAGGCCCCCTTAGGAAGAGGAGAAGATGAGACAGGGAGAAGGCAAGAGAGGAGAAGAGAAAATAATGTTCGCGTTTTAGAGAGGGTCTAGATTCTAACCCCACACCATGCCAGTGTCCACCCCAGAGGACATTTGCAGCAACCAGCTCACCCTTGATCTTCATCGTTTGCCCTGTGGTGAGAATGAGGGCAATTCCACGGAAACAGGATGATGCTGAGACTCCGATTTTTCACTTTAAAAGTATGCCAAACAAAAACCATTGATTGCAAAGTTAAACAAACCATGCAACTCTATGCACAAGGAATACTTTTTATTTAGACAGAACAGTTTCCAGAATCACATTTACTCGAAGAACAGTGCAGATGTAAAGTTTGGTAACAGATGGACGGTAAAATCTCCCTGTTTTTTATGTGACCATGTTTAACAAAAACTCTTAAATATCTGCAGAAAGAATGGGGTGCCAGCTATGATATAACACCTTAAGTTTGAAAAAAATCTATTTTGGTTATTGAACTATAATACAGATGTAGGTTCTTCATTTGAGCCAGTTTGCTACAGCAGGAAAATAATCCTGCAGCAACAGGAAATGTGAATTATGTGGATTATAATTAATGGGCAAATCAAGTCTGAAATTTCAATGTAGAAATTACAAACTTTAGAAACCTTTTTAAACCTCAAATACACTACAAGTTTACATTTCCTTCTGTGTAGGAAAATTCTCAGCAACGAAAGAGTGGTCAAATTAAGATCCTACATTTGTAAGTGAAGTGGATTAACACCCATTAACAGACTGATGGTAACAGAATGAAATCATGGGTCTTTGATCTGTACTATACAGAAATGCATAATTATGAATGTCCTTCTCTTCATGGCAGAATTTTTTTTACATCTTCCTTTACATGTTTGGGTATTATTATACACACTGGCTATTATTTGAATGAGCTCCACCTCTAAACAAGACCAAATTTGGTTAGTCCGGACCGGACATAACAGAATGCCAGTGGAAGGGAGGAAGGTAGTAGGTGACCCAACTGTGGTTTGTTACTACAATGAATTCCCACTGTAGCCAATTCAGTTGCAGTCATTATGTTACTGATTTTGTAATGACAAGACAATAGGCAATATTTAGTAAACGTATGGCAAATAATTTCTGCAAAAGTAAATATAAAATGTTGATATTAGTTGGTAGGGTCTTTACTTTGCCATACAACACTCCTTCCGTGGCCTCCAACTGCTCTTAAACGCTAGTAAAACCAAATGCATGCTTTTCAACCGTTCGCTGCCTGCACCCGCACGCCCGACTAGCATCACCACCCTGGACGGTTCCGACCTAGAATATGTGGACATCTATAAGTACCTAGGTGTCTGGCTAGACTGCAAACTCTCCTTCCAGACTCATATCAAACATCTCCAATCCAAAATCAAATCTAGAGTCGGCTTTCTATTCCGCAACAAAGCCTCCTTCACTCACGCCGCCAAACTTACCCTAGTAAAACTGACTATCCTACCGATCCTCGACTTCGGCGATGTCATCTACAAAATAGCTTCCAATACTCTACTCAGCAAACTGGATGCAGTTTATCACAGTGCCATCCGTTTTGTTACTAAAGCACCTTATACGACCCACCACTGCGACCTGTATGCCCTAGTCCGCTGGCCCTCGCTACATGTTCGTCGTCAGACCCACTGGCTCCAGGTCATCTACAAGGCTATGCTAGGTAAAGTGCCGCCTTATCTCAGTTCACTGGTCACGATGGCTACACCCACCCGTAGCACGCGCTCCAGCAGGTGTATCTCACTGATCATCCCTAAAGCCAAAACCTCATTTGGACGCCTTTCCTTCCAGTTCTCTGCTGCCTGCGACTGGAACGAATTGCAAAAATCTCTGAAGTTGGAGACTTTTATCTCCCTCAACAACTTTAAAAATCTGCTATCCGAGCAGCTAACCGATCGCTGCAGCTGTACATAGTCCATCTGTAAACTACCCACCCAATTTACCTACCTCACCCCCCATACTGCTTTTATTTATTTACTTTTCTGCTCTTTTGCACACCAGTATCTCTTCTTGCACATGATCATCTGATGATTTATCACTCCAGTGTTAATCTGCTAAATTGTAATTACTCGATTTATTGCCTACCTCATGCCTTTTGCACACATTGTATATAGATTCTCTTTTTTTCTACCATGTTATTGACTTGTTTATTGTTCACTCCATGTGTAACTCTGTGTTGTTGTCTGTTCACACTGCTATGCTTTATCTTGGTCAGGTCACAGTTGCAAATGAGAACTTGTTCTCAACTAGCCTACCTGGTTAGATAAAGGTGAAATAAAATAAAATAAAAACTCCAACATTATTGTGTTTTGATGTATTCTAATACCTTTTAAGACTTTTTCTGTTTTCTAAGACCCCTTTTCCATCTGCTTGACCAGAAGTCAAAGCCTTCGCATATTCCTAATTTTTAGGATGGAAACGGTAGAAAAATGTATAAAAGCCTTAGTTTCTCTAGCTTTCGTTTGACATCAAATGTGATGTGCTCATATGAACTTCATATGTTAGTGCTCATGGGGCTTTTAACATGGAAATACCCATGAACAAATGTCTCTCACTGGTTTATGACAATTGTGGTACAAAGGCTTTTCATGCGTCACATTGAGTGATGGCGTGACATCTTGTTGATTTGATTTAAGATAATTCATCATGCTGTACTTTTGATAGACTTTACCGCATTGAATTGAATATATTTTTGAATTATGAGACCAATACCTACTTCATCTAATACCTGTCTCTCTGTGTGAGAAACCGTTGAGAGAGAGGGATAGATAGAGAGAAAGACAACAGTGAAAGGACAGTGCAGTGATTGTGCTGCCTGGCTGCACGCTGGGCGATGGCTGTTCAAACAGGACTGAGCTGAAATGTCACCAGCCCTCCGCAGAGAAAAGGGCCTGCTGACAGCCTGGATAAACACTGGCGTTCTTTCACTCTGTAATCGCATGTTCACTTAAAAAGAGCTTCCAACAAATTCCATGTGCATTCGGTCATTCTTGGGTCTCGGTCTAAAGCAGTGGTGGTGTGTTTCCCCCACGTTGTTACCGTGATAGGAGAGTGTCTCTTTTGCTTGTCCTCCAGGGGAGGTTGGCGGTTGGAGGGAGGAAGGTGGGGACGGGTGGATGGATGGAGGGAGGGAGGGATGAAGGAGAGAAATAAAAGCCCGAGTCACATGAATAGGTTTGACATTCCTCTCATCATATGAGGTCATCACGTCACCAGGCTCCAGTAATACTATTGCTGCACGTGATGAGAAGAAAACAACATCGATCCATCCCTGCTGTCACTTTTCATTCTAGAATGTCCCGAGATAGAACTAGAATGGGCCTATTACTTCCATACAGTATGTTACGAGTAAGAATGCAAAAACGTAGAGAAAGGTTTCCTATCCCCTGTAAGGACGACTGCTAACTAAATAAAACAGTTTTAATAAAGCTAACTTGATGGTCAGTCATAACACCCCCCTTACCCAGTACGTTTGGTACCCTTCACTCTCTGACTATCCCTCTGTGTCTCCCTTAGGTGTCGTCCGACAGGTGAAGCCCCTGATTGGCTCGCTAAACATGGTGTTGAAGCTGGCTATGAACTATGTCACCTCTGGGGTGGTGTCTCATCGGAACATCGTCAATGTCCACATCTTCGTTTCCGAGTTCTGGTTCTGAGTTTAGGACACGCCACCACCACCACCACCACCACACATATCCACACAGTTCTACCACAGTACTACCAGCACCGTCACATAATAGCCACAAAGTACTACCAATTACACATTACTACCACACAGTACTACCACCGTACTATAACTTACCGTCCTAACATGAAGAGAAATTTGAATTCTGAGTGTGTGGAGGAGAAAAGGAAGATTATTTAGGTGTTTAACTATAAGGATGTGCATGCACACCATTGGGAGGTATAATACAAGTCATTCCTGACAAACCCAACACAACACATTGTAACTAACTTTTGTTAATTTTTGTTCCATTTCCATTAAGATAAACAGACCACAAGCTGCTTAATCACCTTTTTATTGTATGAAACTAAGGCACACTTCCCAGTCAGTTTACATGTAATAGAAATTGATGTAACAAGCCAAGCCATGAGTTGATGCATGCATCTGGCATACAGAGCTTGATGTGAAGACTCATATACTGTATCATGTAATGTAAGCATGCTATCATGCTGAAGACAATAGAATGTGATTGTGAATTGAAAGTGCATGCGTAGACATGGAGATGTGAAAAACCATTGAAGGATTTAACAGTTGAATGTAACACTTACCCATAAGTTCATGGTGTGTATTACATTTCCTTTTCTTACTTTATACACTGCGAAAGGTGTTACGGTACTAAATAAACCATCTTGTTTTTACCTGTGAAGCCTTTTCTTTGCGTGCGGGTGAGTGAAAGCTTCAGATTGGTTGATGAATTTAACTTGTATTCAGTTGGAGGAAAAGTGGGACAGAAGTAATTTCTGGTACAGTGATTGAGAGTGCAGAAAAAAGGGTGAGTCAGGGGAGAGTGAAAGGGTACATAGGCACTAGGAACCAGGAACCACAGCCCTAATTAGGTTAGTCACTGAACCAGAACGGTTCTCTCTACTCCCACTAAGTCAGCCTAGTGGACATGAGACACTATTAGTGGAGCAGATGCCAGTAATGTTCTAACGATGGGGCTGTAATCATCCCTGTGGTTGAGGCCCAGGCAGAGCTTTCCAATGCTTCAGACAATAGAGGAAGGAGTGACATCCATCAGGAGCCCAGCCTGTCTACACGGACGGCTCTAAAGGTACTGAGGAGATCATTGCCTGGATTATTGTTATTTTTTGTATTTATTAGGAATTACTGCACCGTTGGAGCTAGAAACACAAGCATTTCGCTGCACCTGAAATAACATCTGCAAATCTGTGTACGAGACCAATACACTTTGATTTGATAGAATAGAGGCCAAGAGGTCAGACCTGTGGTCAGATGTGAAAAGGAAAGGAGGAATATTTGGAGTGTGTGTGTGTGTGTGTGTGTGTGTGTGTGTGTGTGTGTGTGTGTGTGTGTGTGTGTGTGTGTGTGTGTGTGTGTGTGTGTGTGTGTGTGTGTGCAAACAAGGAAATAGATGACAATACTATGATGGTTAGATGAGCATCTGTAAAGACATACCCACGGAGGTAAAGGCAATTAGCCAATCTGGAAGGACATTACCAACTGTCTGACGTGGGGATTATTTGAAGGACCATAGGACAGACACATTGGGTCGACGTGTGAGAGTAGCTAAGTATAGCTGAACATGAACAGTGTGACAGCGTGTACAGACTGTACTGGGCAGAGTATAATGTGTAGGAGGACAGCACAGATTCCAACAAGCTGAATAATATGGACATTCAGGAAAGGCTGGAGCAGCAGTCACTACTCCCTGCACTGCTGCACTACAAAACCACATACATGTGTGGGGACAAATGAGCAAACATCTCTCGCCAGATTCCCTCTGCAAAGCCAAGACGAGCTGCTTGCCTTACACTGGAAGCTCCTATGACTAACCAGCTAGCGTGGGCCTGATGAGTCGACATAATGGCAGAGCAGCAGAGAAGACCTGTGTGGACTGGTTTGGCCTGTTTGTTTATGTACTCTACTGTGGCACTGTGGTGGTTAGGGCTCTCTGTGTGAGTTGTCATGGTGGTGTCTGGCTCTGGGGGAAGAAGGAAAGCGGTATGGGGACTGAGGTGACCTGATCCCCAGCCTGGAGGGCTCAGTGGAGGAGGAGAGGCTGTGGCAGGAGCCAGGACAGACACCAGGGCCCACGGAGGCACGTGCTGGGGCTGACTCCTGCACTCGCCTGCTCCCGCTTTTTCCTGGCGGCCAACCCTGGCTACCACCGCAACATATGTTATAGGATATAAGTGAGTTCTTTTAATAAATGTTGGGGTATTTTTTTTTTTAAGGTTATAAACCACTGTTTCTCATTACAGAAAACACAAAAATGTTGCTGTTAGATGGATACTACTAGAATGCCAATGTCCTACCCTCATCTGCACTATATATACAAAAGTATGTGGACATCCCTTCAAATTAGTGGATTCTGCTATTTCAGCCACACCCGTTGCTTACAGGTGTATAAAATTGAGCACACCGACATGCAATCTCCATAGACAAATATTGGCAGTAGAATGGCCTTTCTGAAGAGCTCAGTTACTTTCAACGTGGCACCGTCATAGGATGACACCTTTCCAACAAGTCAGTTCGTCAAATTTCGGCCCTGCTAGAGCTGCCCCGGTCAATTGTAAGTGCTGTGATTGTAAAATGGAAACATCTAAGAGCAACAACGACTCAGCCGCGAACCGTTAGGCCACACAAGCTCACAGAACGGGACCAGCGAGTGCTGAAGCGTGTAACGCGTAAAAATCGTCTGTCATCGGTTGCAACACTCACTATCGAGTTCCAAACTGCCTCTGGAAGCAACGTCAGCACAAGAACTGTTCTGTCGGGAGCTTCATGAAATGGCTTTCCATGTCCAAGCAGCCACACTTCAGCCTAAAATCACCATGCGCAATGCCAAGCGTCAGCTGGAGGGGTATAAAGTTTGCAGCCATTGGACTCTGGAGCAGTGGAAACGCGTTCTCTGGAGTGATGAATCACGCTTCACCATCTGGCAGTCCAACGGATGAATCTGGGTTTGTCGGATGCCAGGAAAACGCTAGCTGCCTGACTGCATAGTGCCAACTGTAAAGTTTGGTGGAGGAGGAATAATGGTCTGGGGCTGTTTTTCATGGTTCTGTCTAGGCACCTTAGTTCCAGTGAAGGGTAATCTTAACGCTACAGCATACAATGACATCCTAGACAATTCTGTGCTTCCAACTTTGTGGCAACAGTTTGGGGAAGGCCCTTTCCTGTTTCAGCATGCACAAAGCGAGGTCTATACACAAATGGTTTGTCAAGATTGATGTGGAAGTACTGGACTGGCATGCACAGAGCCCTGACCTCAAACCCATCGAACACCTTTGGGATGATTTCGAACGCCGACTGCGAGCCAGGCCTAATCACCCAACATCAGTGCCTGACCTCACTAATGCTCTTGTGGCTGAATGGAAGAAAGTCCCCGCAGCAATGTTCCAACATCTAGTGGAAAGCCTTCCCAGAAGAGTGGAGGCTTATGTAGCAGCAAAGGGGGGACCAACTCCATATTAATGCCCGTGATTTTGGAATGAGATGTTCGACGAGCAGGTGTCCACATACTTTTGGTCATGTAGTATATATTTCATTTACATGACCTTACAGTAATTTTTCATCCATTCTGAAGGTGACAGGTTAATTGTCAAAATTTGGTTGACACTTATTCATGTTTATTCCTCGCAACTTTTGTGTAGTGACTGACACCGAGTGATATGATCCCCTATTCACTGTAGTTGTATTGACTTGTATTCACTGTAGTTGTATTGAGAAATGTATGTAAACCTGCAATCATTTATGTAACATACAGTAAATATTAGACCTGAGTGGAGTAAAAGTCATCTAACACATCAATTTCAATTACATTCTTAACTAAACTTACAGTACAGCACATGCACTACACCCATCTTCTCTTTGGTTTTCTACTTGGTGTTTCACAGTAGTCCAATAGATGGCAGACACATACAACACAACACTTCCTTTACACAGCTCTCTGTCTACTGCGACTGCTTTAACAAGGACTGAACTGCTTCACCATGGTGGAAAACCAACCCAACACAACTTGTGCTAATTCCTTTCTTTAGGCCTTCATGGAACCTGGCCATGGCACTCCCAATATCCCCTCTCATATGATCAATGAAACTCTCTGTGGTTTTGAAGCAGAGACAGTGGACCAATTACCCAGCGGGCTCCACCTTGACCCCAAAGAACAACATAAAACACCCAAGTTGTGACCCTCCATAACTTACTGCTCCAGACTTAACCACCCTATGACCAGTGCTGAACTCACCCTGATGCCAGAGTACACACTGGATCAATCACATCGGGGAGTAGGGAGTCGGGCCGTACTCATGAAAATTCAGAGCACAGTCTCTCTGTTGTTGTAGCTCCTGAAAAGAACACCATACCGCCACTCCTTATTTTGGGAGGAGAGACGCACGGTGACGTCCGCAGAGCTTAACTAGATGCATATCATATGGAGGGAAAGATGGATAGGAGACGGTCTGAGTACCTCATAGTGTTGCAAACGACCCTAAAATAGATAGTGACATCAGGTTGTAAAGTGGCGCTTTTCATATGGGTTGATGGGATGAGAGGATGGATGGCTTTAGCATGACTCTATTCATTACAGACACATATTTCTTCTTCTTTTATTGCTCGGGGTGACATTTAAAACAAATGTGTTCTTCATAAGAATAATAGCACATTGTTTATTGAAGAAAATAATCATGTGCCAAATGAAATACTGGCGGCGAGGTTTGTAAATAGGCAATAATGGGAATTCAAAAGTATTTTTTCTCTGTAGCCAGAGCTCTTACAATGTGAAAGGCTTTTTTGTGTGTGTGTGTCCAGGCAAGCAGCATGGAGGCCCATTCTGAGGTTGACAGTCAAACAGGCCACATCGTATATTTGTAAGTAGGAATATAAATGAAACGACTATTGATCTTTGGTTCAATTGATCTGTGACACAGAAACAACTCACAATTTGACAACTGTAGAGTTATCACAAGGCCTCACCTTACAAGTCTGCTGAGTTAAAGGTCAAGACTCAATATATTGAATAGGTCTTGATCAACTGTAATCTTTTGAGAGGAAACTAGTTTGCTCCATTACAGCAGATTACTATGTACGTTTTTGCACTTTGCCCGTTAAGGAATCCTATGAGAATAGGGTTTAACAACCCTGCCGCATTAGCGACAGCCCCGCCATGCCTCTACTAAGACTCCTCTGACATCACCAACCATTTGACCCTAAACGTTTGAGTTTTTCTTGTAGTGAAAACAACTTGAGAGTTTGCTGTGTCTGTGTGAGAGTGTGCTGCTTTGTCTGTGGCTGCGTACACACACCCTACTGTCCTCCCACTGCAGACCCACTGAGCTGTCTGGTCAAAAGTAGTGGACAATATAGGGAGAAGGGTGCCATTTCGGACATAACCTGGGAGTCACCATGCTGTTTTGGAATCTGGTTACAAGGAAACCAGTACACTGTATGTTTTGATAAGTGTTGTCAGCCGTGTAATTATTTTGAACTTGTACAGTTTAGGCCACCTGCCCACAGAACCTGACACTGGCAATCAGCACTTTATACTGACTGACTGGGATCACACCCAGTAATGAATTATCAAATCACTCACTAAACCTATGGTAATAATAACTGATGAGGGAGTACGAAATAAGAGGGAAGACTTCATTTCAGCCAAGCTCCAAACTTATCCACATACTCAGCTTATACACAAGTTCACCCAGCAGGGGTGTCATCGCAGCTAAAGTTAGGGAGTGGCAGAATGACCCCCCCACACACAATACACATATAAAATAGGAGGAAATGGTTTCCTGAAAATCATAGCAGGAAAAGTTATGCCCACAACACTAGCGGTTCTGGGGAGGGAGGGGGGCAGGGGGTGCCAGAGCTCCTGTAACAACAATTTTGGACCCCCTTGTGGAATATGAAATTCATTTTTTTTTAAAGCGTTCTTTTTTTACATCCTTTATTAGACAGTGACAACGATGATGATTATGAACATGGTCTTTTGCCTGCTAATGCCTGCAATGCAGTGAAGAAAACAATATGACAATAATAACGTCTAATGTAACTGGCCCCTCTCACAGTACAACTGGCCCCAGCTTGGCCCCCCCAGTTGAAATGGTCTAGAACCGCCACTGGCCCACAACAACATCCAATAACTAGCTACCAAGTGCCAATTGACCTACCTCTGTGCCTCTTGCACATGTCCTCTGTTTTAGTGTCATTTTTTTCACTCAGCAGGCTTTCTTAGCTAGCTTCATCGCTCACTTGTAGGTTGCTAGCTATGCCAGATGGCTACCCAGCTACTTAACCAGACATCTAGTTGAGAAGCTTGCTTGAGCTACAATTACTGGATGTCTTTTAAGGCAATCTCATCTAGAAAAATGTCTTGAAATAAATTGTAGCTAACTGTGTGTTAGTGTGTGGAGACATTGCTGGTGTTTGGAGCTGCGTCTACACACAATACTTAATTTATCGCGCTCCATACGCCAGAGAAATTTGCACCGGATTTTTTAAAGAGGTATAGGCAATGATTTGTATAACTAACCCAAGAAACACCATAGCCTGTCATTTCCAAAGGGAGCAAAGGGAAGCATAGTGGCCAGAACAAGAAACACCATAGCCTGTCATTTCCAAAGGGAGCAAAGGGAAGCATAGTGGCCAGAACAAGAAACACCATAGCCTGTCATTTCCAAAGGGAGCAAAGGGAAGCATAGTGGCCAGAACAAGAAACACCATAGCCTGTCATTGCCAAAGGGAGCAAAGGGAAGCATAGTGGCCAGAACAAGAAACACCATAGCCTGTCATTTCCAAAGGGAGCAAAGGGAAGCATAGTGGCCAGAACAAGAAACACCATAGCCTGTCATTTCCAAAGGGAGCAAAGGGAAGCATAGTGGCCAGAACAAGAAACACCATAGCCTGTCATTTCCAAAGGGAGCAAAGGGAAGCATAGTGGCCAGAACAAGAAACACCATAGCCTGTCATTTCCAAAGGGAGCAAAGGGAAGCATAGTGGCCAGAACAAGCAAGGAGGTGGGCAGAGCCAAGCACGGACTAGCGAGATCCTATTGGGTCGTTCTAGCATGTATTTGCATATATACATTAGGGAACACCTACTCTGTGAAGTGTGCATGTGCAAAAACTCAATTCGCGCTTGCACGCCTAAACAATGCATTTTTTAGAACTTTGGCAAAGGGTACAGTCTACAAAACTTAGTCCACTCTGTTTGTATAAGATTATTGTTTTGGGAACATAAAACGGTACTGTACTGTTTCATCAATGAGAAAATTTGCAGAATGTCGGCCCAGTTCCATCTTGCTCCATACTCTCCCACTGCCAGTCACTGGGCTTCCTCTCCTCACCATATTTGGCGGGGTGTGGAAATACCAACCATGGACAATCAGCTGTGAGGAATTGGTCTGAGGGCAGGGTGAAGGAAAATCCTAAAAGAGGCAAAAAGAGCTAGCCACCACAGGCACGGGAAATCGAGCACGCCAAGATCTCTGTTTTTGCATACTGTAAAAGTTTCAGTATAATAAAAACTTGTAGTGATCGAGTCTAAGTTTACTTCTTCAGAGCATGGTGATTTCACTAGTTTTTGTTTTGTCCATTTTTTATTAGCAACAATCAGTGAAGTATGTTGAAAGCATCACCGCTGTGTAAATAATCTACCGCATCAGGGACGATTCCACAAGGAAACCAGGTAGCACTCTTGTGACCGGCAAAGGCTTGAGTTCCTCTGGCAACTCCCAATCTGGACCTCAAACCATCACGGTCACCTAATAATCCCCAGTTTACAATTGGCTCATTCATCCCCCTCCTCTCCCCTGTAACTATTCCCCAGGTCGTTGCTGCAAATGAGAACGTGTTCTCAGTCAACTTACCTGGTAAAATAACGGTAAAATAAAATAAATAAATAAAAACTTAGGAGAAAGATCCCAGTGTAAAACTTTACCACGTTGATCTCGCTATCTCGTTTCAGTTCACTAGCGCTAGCCTGGGGACGAGGACCAGGCTGCTGCCTTGCATGTTCCTACACAGAGAGAGAACAACAAAGGTTGATGGACGCCGGTGAACACACTGAACTTCACACCAGTGGTCGTGAGTAAAGACATTGTCATGATTGATGATTTGATGATTGATGATTTTATTACATCTATCAAGGTTTTGTAATGTTATGATGAATTGTTGTGAGTTCTCTTTATAGAGGGGTTAACATATTAGGCCTAATTGTTGTGGGGGAGAACATACTCAACCAGTCTAGGTTCTCTTTCAAATACTTGTGTTGATGTATTCCATATGGGGATTTGCTGGTTGGCAGATCACAACTAAGAGACCAATCACACAACGTCTGTCAGAGACAGGCCGGTCGAGTGGCGAATGAGGTAAGCCCCTCCCTCTTTATAAGGTGCCTGTCCGCCTGTCCTCTAGTCATTCTCACCTCACTATGACTCCTGAAGCTCTCCTCAGCATGACTAGAATCCAGTCTTTCTACTTAAATGTTCTTAGTTCTCAGTAGAAATCTGCCACTACGCGGTTCCCTTCAGCTAGCAATTTTTCAACCTGGAAAGGTATAATTGCAAGCTCTCCTCTCGTTGAAGGACAGGAAAAAAGCACACGCTTTCTCCTCATAGTGCTAGCTTACGGCTAACTATTGACACTTGGTACGCCCACGCTGCAAGGCTTAGGCTGACCTGGCTAGCTTGCTGGAAAGCAAGCTCACCACACGTGCATTCCTTCCTACTACAAGGAATACTATTCTTGTAACCATGGAGTCTGCTGTCCCTGCACAGGGAGAACCGAGCAGGACTCCTGCCGCAGCACCGGCACACCCATGTCCATGTGGGGCCACTATAGCAGGGAAGGATACACACTCTCTGTGTATTGCCTGCTTGTGGCTTGTGTATGCTAAGGCAGCAACTCGCTAACCCTGAGTCCTGGGTGCACTGTAGGGATTTTCTTTTGAACGCCCTCAAACGGAGACTGCCTAGAGCAGCCCCTCCACAAGGCTCATCTTCCTCACAGCTTTCAGCTGAGGTTACCCCAAAACCCCAACACACCTGGGCTGAGGTGATGAGTGGGAACCCCGAGAACTTCCACCTGTTTCAAGATCTAGCAGCTGGGGAGCAGGAAGGGGACCTTGTCATCGATGAGGAAGATGACATGGGCATGGCTAAACTTTTCGACCAAGAAGAGGAGGAAAAGGAGGAAGAGGAGTCTCAGGCAGACTGTTCAAGGCCCTCTTCCGCCCTCAGCGGAGCATCAGTGCCCAATGAGAAATGCAGGCTTATCGATGTCTGCAAACCGGCAGCGGTCAGGCTCAGTATTGAGTGGCCCGCACTCATAGCGGGTGGCAGCGCAGAAAGGGACTGGTTCGACGGGAGCAGAATCCCCTCTCACACCATCCAGGGAAAGTAACTCCTCCCAGCAGTCAGCTTGCGTGGCAGAAGCTAAACGCAACTGGGACAAACCTTTGTCACTCAAAGTCTAAACCAGACATTTCGCTGACATGGATGTTAAGGACATGGACGAGTTAGGCTTCAGCAAACCCCTGGTAGTTGAGCCATCCCTGGCCAACCACCTCAACCCTCGTAACTGACAGGCACTTCTCTCCCTGGGGAGAAGGAGCACTTTCCACATCCACCTTCAAGAAGGTCTACGTGTCTGCAACACATTCAGTAACATCCCTACTGCTGTGGTACCAGGCAGAGATGGGTAATCAACTAGTGATTGGCACAGCCAGCCAGCTAGGCCCTTTGGGAGGAGATCTGTGTCATTACAGATCTTAAACTCTGGGCATTCATACGCGCCATTCAAGGCTGTGGTGGGAGAGAGAGCCTTGTGGCTCAACTTGTACATTCTCTCAGACAAGGAAAAACCAAATTCCTTGACTTTCCTATTGAGCAGAAGGATCTGTTTGGGATGACTCTTGCAATGCTGCAGAAGTGCGAACTTTGAAAGATAGAGGGTGCCCCGTAGACCCAGGAACTATGGCAAACCGGTCTACCCCTCCACGAGCCAAGGCTTCACGGCAGGGAGAAGGCTACATGCTGACACCAGGGTTTTCTGCACTGTGAAGCCTCCTAACAGAGGCCTGCAGTGGGGGAAGCGGCCCTTCGCTGCATCCGCATCTAACCCAACTGACCTAGGGGTACATCCCCAGTGGCAAAGAGGGGCAGTCAACAGTCCACATTGTGTCCTGTCCACTCTCGGTTGAGCACATACATCAAGTAGCTGGGGCAGGAAGACAAATGTCAGTCTCCACATTGCACTGTCGCCGAACCTCAATGTTTTGACCCAACCACTTTCAATAAAAAAGTCTCTGTCTCGTCCAAGTGTCTTGCCGAGTGCACAGAGGGGGAAACTTACCATAATGCCACCAGAGGGCCCTATCAGCACCACTGGCGGGCGAGTGTCATCCGACTTGTGGGCGACTCACCGCAAGAGCAGGCAACTGGCACACATGGTCAGCCGTATCCTGGGTCTTGTCCACAGTTACAGAGGCAGACAGACTGCAGTTTGTTATGAAGCCACACGATTTCAACGGGATCCTAGCTTTAAGAGCAAGTGGCAACTCGGCTCGCATACTAGAGTATGGAATCTCCTCTCTATTGAGCAAGGGAGCAATCAGAGCAATACCAGTGGAAGAGAGAAATTCCACTTCTACACTCGGTACTTCCTTGTTCCCAAAAGGGGGAGGGATATGCCCCATTCTGGACCTACGGGTTCTCAACAGCTACTGTATCTGAGAAAGTTCACGTTCAGTATGCTTACGCTCAAAGTTCTGTCTCGCTTTATTCGCCGAGACATCTGGTTCACTTCAGTCGACGTGCAGGATGCCTATTTTCACATAAGTCTACTGCCAGCACACAGGAGGTTACTCAGGTTTGCCTTTTAGGGCACAGCCTTCGACATTCAGCAAGTGTTTAGTGGGGGCTCTGGCACCCCTGAGAATTAGGAAATTAAGAGTCTCAGCCTCTATAGATTTACCTGCTTTTCCCCCTTTACAGGAGCAAGCAGTGTGAGACCTTGTCCTCACTAAGTTAGGGTTCAAGATAAACCACAAAAAAATATTGGTAGTCCCTCGATGGCCAGGAAAGCTCTGACTAGTGGAGATCACTCTCCTACCTTACGATGAGCACTGGCAGCTCCCATCACTCCGGGTCTCTGACCCAAGCAAACAGAGAGATTTTCCACATCACCCAGACACCATTGCCCTTTGGGCCTGGCCCGTGAGAAGTTGATTCCGAATGCGACTGGCTTGACTCTGAGTCCTTGAGACTACCCAGAATGCCAGAGCCCCTTCTACATACTCACTGTATGGAACAAGTGGTGCATTTTTGAGAAGTGGTGTGACCAGAAACAGATAATTCGTTAAAAATGGTTCTATGCTTCTTGCAAGACCTTTTGGACAGAGGGAAGGCGTTCTCCACTGTTAAGGTCTATTTAGCCGCTATCTCAGCCTGTCATATCGGTTGTTATGTTGTTTCATGAAGGGAGCGCGTCACCCTTGCCCGGTCTCCAAGCCTTTAGTCCCGTCTTGGGACCTGTCTATTGTGTTAGATGCTATTTCACATCAGCCTTTTGAGTCACTGGAAAGCTTGGAGATTAAATATCTCTCCTTTACTGCTTGTCGTTACATCTTAGTGACAGTTCACCAGTTGTGCCTACAGTTTTCCCTGTGGTTGTCCAAGGTAACTTTGTTACCTAACCCCCGCCTTTATGCATAAGGTCAGTGATAATTATAATTGTCTTAGACGGTACGCTTCTGCTTTTGTTGTCAAATGGGAAAGTTGCACCCTCCCTCTCTTCCATCAATGTCACTGAGAGGCGTGGCAATCTCCTCCTCGAGCACAACCAATAATGACAGGGGCATGAGTTCAATATGGCCGTTTCCTGTTTGGTGAAATTCTACACTGTTCGCTCAATTTCAGTTTATGTGAGAAAACAAGCACTTGAGAGTGTATATAATAATAGTACCATCTAAATTGCTGTGAAATATATTTTCCATAACAAAAAATATAATATTTTCAGCTGTTTGAAGCTGTTGGACCAAACTGAAAGTGAGTCTCCACCATGTTGCGGGGAAATTGGATGCGGGGGATGGGATAGAGTTATTTGTATTCAAGTGTTGTTACAATTCGCATAGCTTCCTCAAGGGGGAAGCAAAGTGAGACATAGTACCTTTAAATTAACCATATCAGTCCCGAGACCCCAGCAAAAATAGGCTTTTCATTTATCTCATGTCCAGCACTTAAATTTAGCCCCACAATGAAGTGTTACACCATTTCATTTTCAGGACAACCAGAGCTACAAGTAGAACACAAAACAATTTGACATAAATAGTTGCATTCATGAGCGTTATTGACAAACGGTAATAAAAATAATAAATGTCCACCAAAGCAAAAACCTGTTCAAAATGATGAACGCTGTATGTACAGAAAATGTTTGCTCACTGGGAAATGAACATCCAACTAGTCAGTGACATTAGTTTGTGACAGCAACTATGTGAGCTTAGTACAGTATTATAGACACTATACCCTGGGATTTCCTACAATCTTCTATGTAGAAGAACCTCTTAACTTCTAACGACTCTTGTGTAGCTTGTGCACGTCATAGAGCAAAACATGTTCCGTGTGTGAGAGTCTCAACTTTGCATAGATAGCCTAATGAAGCAGGATCCTACCAGTGCATAGGAGAGACAATCCATCCACGGTCAGGGTGTTACACATACGTCATAAGCTGCAATTTCTAACAATGTAATATATTATATGCAGGAAAGCAACATGGACAAATCTATTGACTATATCTACTGACTAGGGATAGATCCTAAGTTGAGGTTTCTTCATAACAAGACATCTGCATGCTTGTTCCAAACCACTGTCTTGGTATACGGTACACCCTACTACACTTTCATTTTCGGGATTAAGACACAAAGGATTATTCAATAGTTCACAGGAATCAACAGTAATATCCCTAGGGGAAGGGTTTAGGCCGGCAGAAACAGAACATTTAGTATTAATGACAGTCACAGTGTTCCCCTCGCTCTATCTCTTCTGTTGCCATTGTTAGAGCTTTGACTGCTTAACGTTCAGTTTCACTTTCTGCATCACTCTGCGAATGTCTTTGTTTAGCTCTCTCCAGCAACCACACAGAGACAGAGGTCGTCTCCGATATTAATGAACGCAGGGCCTTTGAAGTTGTCAAATAGGCATGAGGAATTTCGGCGCAAAAACTCAAAACAAAAACTTGGCCCACTATTGCTGCATAATAATTAGTGCGTCACATTTGCTTTTGAAAAGCATGCCTGTCTGTTCTTTGTTCATAATCGGAGCTAGGAAAATCCGTCAATATGTTTTTGTTTTGGTACCAGTTTGCACAAAGTGAGCATGGTTAATCGTTAAGAGTCAAGAGGTGGCCACCTGCCAGGGAAAGGTGCAGTCCATGCTACTCAATAACCCATGAATTAGGATCTATTTTTTGAGCTGCCACACCCCAAACACCCAACACACCACCTTTCAACAAAGGAACAAAGTTTCCTACCTCAAGTGTGCAGTGTGTGGAGCTGAGCTGTTTGTTCATAGTGGGAAAAAAGGGAAGGAAATGGTTCTTATAATCTTTGCTGCCAGTGTGATTGAATGTACTGATCCCTTTTTTCTATTTGCTTTCCATCATAAACAAGACACAAGACGTCTTTCAACAATATAACGCTATGTTTTAGAGCTTTGACGTAATTGACATGTCCCCCCAATATTCAGAACAGGCCCGATTCGTCCCCCTCAATAATAAATATATGGGAAGGGAGACCCCTGACCCCTGGAGGTTGGGGGCCCCCCAGGAAGCATAAACAATGGCAACAAAAATCTGCTTTAACTTTTTCTACTTTGGGCACAAAAACAGTCCAATTCCTCTTCTTTAAAAATGTTCAAACAGAAATGGGGTGTGCCTTTTCATCGGTGAGTCATTTTGGTCCTGCACGTCATGACCGACGTAGCTAGTTCGTTAGCTAAGCTAGCCACTTGTAGCTAGCCAGTAACTCCTCCAGTATGTGTTGACATTATTTCACAGGATCTGGTTTTGAATGTAAGCTGTAGGACTTGATAAGAAATGACACTTCTGAAGCCAAATATCTTATTCATCCACTTTTTTAAGCATTAAAAACCTTGTATGATGGTGCATTGATCAGTTATGCAGTTTAAAGCCGTTATTTGTGAGATTTTTGTGATTTTTTTCCCCAAAGTCGACCTAATGTAAGTATCCAGTGTTTCCAGATTTCTATGATATGACCTATAATTCATTACAATGTGAGGGAAAGTTTAAGTTCGCCCTCCCCAATATGTACAGCGCAATTTCATCCTTGTTTTAGAGACACCGCCATTAATTGCGTGGAATAACTTTTGAGGTCAATCTGACCATCAAGATAGCTATTAATTTAGCCTTAGCTGTAGCCTGTAAACTTCATCAAACCTGGGAAGTGCTCAGACAATATAGCCACCTGACTACTAGTATGTCAGAACACTACCCAGAGGCCAGGGCTTGTTTTGTAGCAGGGCCAGGGGATGGCTAGTCTGCACTTTTGGCGCTTTTCCATCTAGACTTACCCCCACACCAGGGCATCGCCAGTGTTTTATGTGACAGAGATGGTCGCCTCGTTTCAAGTCCTTAGGAAACTATGCAGTAATTCGTTTTTTTAATGTTTTATTTCTTACATTGTTAGCCCATAAAATCTTAAGTTTTATTACATACAACCAGGAAGAACTATTGGATATAAGAGCAACGTCAACTTACCAACATTACGACCAGGAATACCACTGTCCCGAAGAGGATCCTTTGTTCGGACCTCCACCCTGGACATCTAGTCCCAGAGGCCGACCCAAAACAACGTTGTCGCTGCAGGTGAGGCAGATGGAGCGACCCCCTGGTCAGAATCAGAAGGCGAGCACACTACCCACCGCTTACGAGCATATTAGTCGCCAATTCCCAGTCTCTAGACAACAAGGTGGACGAAATTAGGGCACGAGTTGCCTTTCAGAGAGACATCAGAAATTGTAACACTCTCTGTTTCACGGAAACATGGCACAACAGCCGTGTATATCGTCCAACCCCCCCCCCCCCCCCCCCCCCCCCCCAAGCAGATACCTCGACGGCCCTGAAAGAACTTCACTGGACTCTATGTAAACTGGAAACCATATATTCTGAGCCTGCATTTCTTGTAGCTGGGGATTATAACAAAGCTAATTTGAGAACAAGGCAACCTAAATTCTACCAGCACATTGCCTGTAGTGCTCGAGCAAAACACTGGACCACTGCTACTCTAACTTCCGTGATGCATTCAAGGCCCTCCCCACCCTCCCTTCGGCAAATCCGACCACAACTCAATCTTGCTCATACCGTTCTATAGGCAGAAACTCAAAAAGGTTGTACTTGTGACTAGAACCATTCAACACTGTTCTGACCAATCGGAATCCACGCTTCAAGATTGTTTTGATCACGTGGACTGGAAAATGTTCCGGGAAGCCTCAGACAATAACATTGATTTGTACGTTGACTCGGTGAGTGAGTTTATATATAAACAGTGTAGTTATTCCCTCCGCAAGGCAATCAAACAAGCAAAATGTCGGTATAGGGACAAAATGGAGTTGAAATTCAACGGCCCAGACACGAGACATATGTGGTAGGGTCTACAGGCAATTACGGACTACAGAAAGAAAACCAGCCACGCCACGGACACCGACGTCTTTCTTCCAGACAAGCTAACCACCTTCTATGCCCGCTTTGAGGATAATACAGTGCCACAGACGTGGCCCGCTAGCAAGGACTGCGCTCCCCCCCCCCCCCCCCCTCTCCTTCTCCGTGGCCAATGTGAGTAAGACATTTAAACGTGTTAACCCTCGCAAGGCTGCTGGCCCAGACGGCATCCCAAGCTGCGTCCTCAGAGCGTGCGCAGACCAGCTGGCTGGTGTGTGTAAGGACATATTCAATCGCTCTCTATCCCAGTCTGCTGTCCCCATGTGCTTCAAGATGGCCACCATTGTTCCTGTACCAGAGAAGGAAAAGGTAACTGAACTAAATGACTATTGCCCCGTAGCACTCACTTCTGTCATCATGAAGTGCATTGAGAGACTAGTCAAGGATCATATCACCTCCACCTCCACCTTATGATCATGGACAACAGGAATTAGCAGAGGGAGCACACTCCTATCCACATCGACGGAACAGTAGTGGAGAAGGTGGAAAGTATTAAGTTCCTCGACTTACACATCACAAACAAACTGAAATGGTCCACCCACACAGTCAGCGTGGTGAAGAAGGCTTAACAGCACCTCCTCAACCTCAGAAGGTTGAAGAAATTTGGCTTGTCACCTAAAACCCTCACAAACTTTTACAGATGCACAATCGAGAGCATCCTGTCGGGCTGTATCACCACCTGGCACGGCAACTGCACTGCCGTCAACGGCAATGCACTCCAGAGGGTAGTGCGGTCTGCACAACGCATCACCTGGGGCAAACTACCTGCCCTCCAGGACACCTACAGCACCCGATGTCACAGGAAGGCCAAAAAGATCATCAAGGACAACAACCACCCAAGCCACTGCCTGTTGACTCCGCTATCATCCAGAAGGTGAGGTCAGTACATGTGCATCAAATATGGGACCGAGAGACTAAAAAACAGCTTCTATCTCAAGGCCATCAGACTGTTAAACAGCTGTCACCAACATAGAGAGGCTGCTGCCAACATACAGACACAAATCACTGGCCACTTTAATAAATGGATCTAATAAAGGTTTCACTAGTCACTTTAAATAATACTACTTTAATAATGTTTACCTATCCTACATTACTCATCTCATATGGATATACTGTATTTCATACCATCTATTGCATCTTGCCTATGCCACACGGCCATCGCTCATCCATATATTTATATGCACATCCCTTTACATTTGTTTGTGTGAGGTAGTTGTTGTAAATTTGTTAGATTACTTATTAGATAATACTGCACTGTCGGAACTAGAAGCACAAGCATTTCGCTACACTCGCATTAACATCTGCTAACTATGTGTAAGTCACAAATTAAATTTGATTTGAATGTAAGCTCTACTGTTATTGTGCTGTCATCAGGAGTGTGACACTAAAGACCTGTGGTGAGCAGAATCAGCAACCTCCGCATCATTCAAGATTGTTGCTTTTTGAGAAGGTGTGAAAGTTTACAGTTAGCCATTGTTATGTAAATGCAAGCTGAGAAGTACCCAAGTCTTTGCCTTGGCTCTAAATCCGCCAGAGCCATGGCCCACTGGTGCCGGGCCACATAGATGGTAACAGAAAGATTAGAGCATTTGGGTAAAACACTGGGTTAAATCCTCAGTGGAAATGCGCAATAGGAGTATTGATACACTCTTAGAAAAAATGGTTCCAAAGCGGTTATTTGGCTGTCCCCATCGTAGAACAATTTTTGGTTCCAGGTTGAACCCTTTTTGGTTTCAGGTAGAACCCTTTTGGGTTCCATGTAGAACCCTCTGTGGAAAGGGTTTTACAAGGAACCAAAACAAGTTCTTCAAAGGGTTCTCCTATGGAGAAGAACCCTTTTTTCTAAGTGTGTATAGGTGAAGCGTTGGGGGTAGCCTTGTCGAGAACAAAACTTCCAAGGGAGGCATGACAACAACGTGATTCTGGAGGTATGGCCATGCAAGACTAGTTGAGGGTAGCAAGGGTTTAGTGTAACCCAATGAACCATCATCCCCTGAGATCCCCATCATAGACTAGGAGAACTCTGGGCCACCATCCATTGTCAGACTGGGTAAACTCTGGGACCTCATCCATAGTCACACTGGGGCGAACACTGGGCTGGGCCCCCCACCCTACTTGTCTTTCCCTTTGTTGTGGCCACTAGGAAATACGTTTACCAGCAGTGCTGAGAATGGAAACCACTCGCTCAGTTCCCCCACTGCAGTAAACTATTAAACAGGAGATCCCATTACCATGGCGAGCCCAGAATTTCAAGGCAGACTTGGATCCTTTCTCTTACCCCTCTGGCTGAATTAAGCACAACAGTCTGAAACCAACTGACTGCTATTCATTTTCTTACTTATTGTCTGTATCCATTGCATACATTTCGCCCAAGGAAATTCCCTAAGCCACTGAGGTTCTTTAAGCTGCTCGCTCTAGTTCATGATGAAGTCACTTCCTGAAGTTGTTTTCCTTGTTAATTCCTCCTCATAATGAATGCACTTTCACATCTACTCTTGGTTACTTTCAAGTCATTTAGGATTACAGGTTGGGTTCTCCAGGGGCCTCACTTTCAAAGTTACCAGTAACCACTCCTTGGGTTTTACATTTGACATTTTAGTCATTTAGCAGACTCGCTTATCCAGAGGGGGGGTCGGGGATGAACTGCCAAGTAGGATGCAATCGAGAAGTGTGCAGAGCCAGAGACGCCCAATCCTGAAAGGGTGGAGAGTAGGATCTGACAGTTCATGGTGTCGAAGGCAGAGGATAGATCTTGGTTGATGAGAGCAGAGGAGAGAGAGTCCGCTTTGGCAGAGCATAGATCCTCTGTGACAGAAGAGACCGGTCTCAGTTGAGTGAGCTGCCTTGAAGCCTCTGGTTAGGGTGAAGAAGATCGTCCTGAGAGAGGTAATGAGAAAGTTGGTCAGAGACAGCACAGAAAATAACTTAGGGATACCGATCTACAGGTTTTGATGTCAGAGGGGTAGAGTGTTGGTTTCTTGAGGAGGGAGCGACTCTGGCCATCTTGAATTCAGAAGGAACGAACGGAGCCAGTGGTCAGGGATGAGTTGATTGAGGGAAGTGAGGAATTGGAGAAGGTATCCAGAGATGGTCTGGAGAAGGGAGGAGGGGACGGGGTCAAGTGGGCAGGTTGTTGTGCGGCCGGACATCAATAGTTGCAGGATTTAATCTGGAGAGAGAGGGGAGAAAGAGGTCAAGGTGTAGTATGGCCATTCTGTGGGGGTGGGACCAGTTGGCTCAGTAGGCTGAGTGAATGAGGATGTTGTCCACCTTTTTTCAAAGAGGTTGACAAAGTCATCCGCAGCGAGGGAGGAGGAGGGGGGGAGTTGCAGGATTAAGGTGGGAGTAGAAAGTGGAGAAGAGTTTCTAAGGGTTGGAGGCAAAAGCTTGAAATTTAGAGTGATAGAAACGGCTTTTGCAGTGGATACAGAGGAAGAGAAGGTAGAGAGGAGAGTGTGGAAGGATGTTAGGTCCTCCGGAAATGTAGTTTTCTTCCATTTCCACTCAGTTACCCGCAGCCCTGTTCTGTTAGCACGCAGTGAGTCACTCAGCCAAAGAGCGGGAGGGCAAGGTCTGGCCGGCCGTGAAGAAAGGGGACAGTGAGAGTCAAAGGATGCTGAAAGGGAGGAGTGAGGGTCGAAGAGGTAGAGTCAGGAGACGGGGGGAATGGATTTAGCAGAAGAACGATAGGATAGAAGAGGAGAGAGTAGCAGGGGAGAGAGAGCGAAGATTGTGGCTGCACATGCCCATCTGGGTAGGGGCTGAGTGGTTAGGGTTGGAGGAGAAATGGAGAGAAAATGAAACAAAGTAGTGATCAGAGACATGGAGGGGTGTTGCAGTGAGATTAGGAGGGCGAACAGCCTCTAGTGAAGATGCGGTCAAGTGTATTTCCTGCCTTGTGAGTGGGAGGTGACTGAGAAAGGGTGAAGTCAAAAGAGGAAAGGAGTGGAAAGAAAGCGGTGGAAATAAATTAATTGAAGTCAGGCGTCTAGAAGTTAAAGTCACCCAGTAGGATGAGTGGTGAGCCATCGTCGGGAATGACTCTTCTACTCAGACAGTGGCAGACAAACACAACAACCATGATGAACTGGGTAAACAACATCCCCCAAAAAACCCAAGACAACTTGTTCCTGTGAATTGGTCTGTCTGTCTGTCCTGTTTAGGCAACAATGGTGATTTGTGTTTCAGTCTTGTGGGTTCCAACCCCAGACCCAGTCTGTGAGTCCTAGCAAGAGAGGGGTGGGTCGTGGTCGCTCCAGACACAGTTTTGTTTTCCACTGCAGTCCCACTCCTTGGCCTGCTGGCTGAGCCTGGCTGGGGCGACTGACTGACCGACCGGGGACATCTGCCATGTCAATTAAAAGGCATGTTTGTGCTCCATATTTGTATGTGCACACAGATTCTTTTTTGTAATAAAACTCTGACTTTCTGGTATTTCTCAGATGCCTGTGTGATGACATTGTGCATAGCTTTTTTCATCTTGTGGCTTCATCTTGCAGCCTGCACAAACTACTGTACCCATTTTTTGTCAGTCTGTGGGGAAGAAATGAAGAATAGAATGAGTCTCGCTGATGTTCTCTTTGCCACAATTAAGAACAGACTCGCTGTGCGTCGCAGGGTTGGAGAACGCACAAGAAGAAGCTGCCCGTACTGTGCCCTTATCTCCACTGAGACACTGACTAGAGGCCCTGCCAAACTCTCTAGGGTTTCAGACTAGAAAACAACAAAACCATCCATAACATTGAGTGCTCCACTATTTCTCATTCCTCGTTGTTACAATACAACTGGTAATATAAAAGTGTATAAGACCATATTTAACATCGGTGAGAGACAGTAATTGAGTATCTACTCGAAGGCTATCTACCAAATGTGTCATATCCTAACAATTGCAATGTTGTAAATAGTGTTGGTGTTATCACATAAGACTACACTGTAGAACACTAGCAACAATACTGTTCTGACAAGGACATGGAAACAGGTACAAACTTGAAATTAAATTAAAATCTTGATGTATTGTAGTGTGTGGTCAGATGTCTGTCTCCATATTCCTCAAAATATGATTTCTGAACTTGAGAAGGTGTTATTACGTTTCTGAGTACATTGTGGATTTGGCCACTGGTTTCCATTGGACAACTGTACTGTCCTGGGAGCACCAAAGGACCACACACAGCACTTTGACCCAGGCCACGTTCTGGACAGTGCCTGCTCACCAGAGCACTGAGTGTGGGAAGACGCTGGTGCTAAGAGTGGCTACTGGTCACACGGTCTTAAATGGCCACTGGTTCCCTATAAAGCTTTAACTGGCCACTGGTCACTCTCTAGTTGTCTTCCTGACCATACAGACAGTTCAGCCTGTGGAACCTCATGCACTGTGGTTACAGGTTCCAGATCCTGTGGCTCATAAAAACCTATGGAGGTCATTAAAGTAAGGTGCTCTTACAGCCATGTTTTACAAGACAGAAATCACAGCATCCTGTAACCTTTCCACTGGTCAAACATGGATTTCAGCTGGGGAACGAACATTGGTCACTTTATAGCAGAAGTAGGTAGTAGATTTAACCAAACCCATCATTTGAAAAAGTGCATATTGCCAATCATGACTGGTTTACCAATGGATCTACCAGTGGATGGTTTCAGCACTGTATGGAAGAGTGGCTGTATTTTCAAATGGACTGTGTGTGGTACTGGTAATTGTAGGAGAGGGCGAGGAGGCCTGGTCTAAGGCACGTTGTGGATTCTGAGAAAGCAATGCCTTTGGTTGGCCAGCTTTTAAGCGGCCATGGCGGTTTCTACAGCTTAGTCTCAAGGATATACCATTCATCTGCAGGCCGGCAGATGAGGCAATAGCAGCACAACACTTAGGACTATGTCACACAGCCTTCACTCAGCCCGCCCACCATCAGCACTCACTCAGAACTACAATAATAGATTTCTCCGACAACACCAGCTAGGATCAGTGAGGGGTCTTCATTGTGTAATTGTAATGGCTTAAACATGTGATTCCAGTAGAGTTGTGGGTTTTCGCTGGTTCCCCTTGACCAAGACGTGGATGTAAGATCTAAGAACTTGTCTTGCCCTTAGATGTTTGTGTGTCTACTTTCCCAGATTTTGAATGAGCTATGGCACCATGATGCTCCAGGGACAAGTACCGTGACATTTTGTGGAATTTACTGAGCAATACCCGCCCCTATGACGACAGAAAGAGGATTAAGTGTATTGTCTTATGAGAGATTTTTAAGCCAGAGGCTCACGCAACGTTGTGTGAAGTGTCATTGAAATATGATGGGTAGAAATGGAGTTATCTTACATTGTCGTCAGAAGAACCAGGCCTGTTTAGGACTGTGATCAAAACCAGAAAGGCATTGACAATGGATACAGGAATACAATCCACATTAGCTCACGATCATGTACTGTACATGTACTACAGGACCTAATACCGTACTGGAGGGTAACTGTCGGCTGAGAAGCAAACAGACAAATTGTTACATTACAGGCTCAAGTTCTCACTGGATCAAACAAGTCCTAACCAGAAGGCATGCACCACTGGTGAGGTCTATATTCTGAAAATGTTCTGGGCTTTCAATTTAGCATGCTGTAAGTCTTTCCCTTAGAGGATCTAAACTTTCACATTTGTCCATAAACATGGTTGTCTTATATGGGGTTATAATTGTGTTATTTCATACTGCATCATACAATCACCATAAGCTGGGGCTGGGTGCTGTGCCATAGCTGGTGAGGAGACTATGTGAGAGGTAAACATGCGGAGGGCTGGTCCTCTGACAGGAATTTCACTCTTTGCTTCGCAAATGGCACCCTGTTCCAATATGGTGCACTACTTTTGACCAGGGCTCCTAGGGCTCTGGTCAAATGTAGTGCACTATGTCGGGAATAGGGTGCCATTTGTGACATAAACACTCTCTGCTGCACCAGTGATACATAGTGTAACCTAATTGTACAGTGGTCACCCACCAGGTCTAAATAGAGGAGGAGACCACACAGTAGGACAACCCAACAGGAGGAAACGCTCAGAGACACAGGAAGACACTACTGAGCCTTCTTTACTGATTGTTTTACTTTGGAGTCATCCATCTTTTTTGGTCATATCCATGTCTTTCTTCGTTTATTTCTCTGTGACTCTGCTTCCCTTTCTCTCTGTGTCTCTATGTATTTAGTCCAATAAAAGGGATGTCATCTCATGCACATTGAAGCATACAGTATGTGCCCTTGTGGTGACAGTGTTGACACAGAACAGTCCCCTGACTGTCAGCCAAAACTGTTGTCAAGCAAAGTATAAAGTTTGTCAGGATGACATTGACATTGACAATGACCTGAATATTAGCAGCTAATCTGTGTTCTACAATTTAATTAAGACATGACTTGGTTTGATTGACTTGTTGTCTTGTGTGCCTCAGACAAAAGACATTCACCTCAGTTTGGCTTGAGATAGTGTTTTGCCTGGCTATAGGCTAGCCGTGTCATTCCTACAGTGCGGTTCCTTTTCTATCCACAGGAAATGTTTGTTATTTATTTAGAATAAAATAGTGTAAAATGTTGATTCTAAAAGGATTTAACTATGATGTCTCCTTTACTTTTTTGTTGGACCCCTTTTTCTCCCCAATTGGTAGTTACAGTATTGTCCCATCGCTGCAACTCCCGTACAGACTCAGGAGAGGCGAAGGTTGGGAGCCATGCGTCCTCCATCACACAACCCTGCCAAGTCACACTGCTTCTTGACACACTGCTCGCTTAACCCGGAAGTCAGCCGCACCAATGTGTTGGAGGAAACACCGTACAACTGGCAACCGAAGACAATGTGCATGTGCCCGGCCCGCCAGAGCGCAATGGGACAAGGACATCCTGGCCGGCCAAACCCTCCCCTAACCCGGACGACACTGGGCCAATTGTGCACCGACTCATGGGTCTCCCGGCCATGGCCGGCAGCGACACAGCCTGGGATGGAACCTGGGTCTGTAGTGATGCCTCTAGTACTGCGATGCCTTAGACCACTGCACCACTCTGAAGGCAGTCTTCTTTCCCTTTAAAAACATACAGAATATTGATGGGAATTTGATGCATTACTTATTTTCAGTTGATGTGGGAGTTTTTGCCATGTCCCAGGTGTTATTTAGTCTACGACAAATATAAGCCATAAAATATTACAAATATTTCTTCATTATTTTATAGTCCTATCTCGTTCATCAATTATTGTATTCATTATTATTGTTTTTAACATTTTCTGTGTGTTCCTGATTTCACTTTCTGCCCTGTTCATTTGTGGTAATTCCCCTTTAAAAACAGCTCCTTCCCAAGTCACGTTCAGCAAGTGACATATTTGTTTTTGGTGGGGAAACAACGGTGCAAAGCTAAGTAAAAACTAAAACTTGGTTGTATCTATTTTCCATGTTTCATGATGTTAGTCTGTTTGTCTCACTCATACATTCCCACGCTCTGAGGCTAAATTATTGAGAAAATGTATCAAATATGTTTGATATAGCAGTTAAAGTCCTCTTCAAGTGTTAACCATTATGCTAGCTCAATCTCAATCACCCACAGAGCTATGGCTAATTTAGGCTCCAAATATCCACCCGGTTAGGTTCCACCCTGTTAATATTATGCACCTAACAGTGGTGAGGAATTCTACGATTTTTTTGGGGGGGGGGGTTCCCGAGCTTGACCAATATGTTTTTATGAAATTCAAACATGTCCTTTTTCTGAGGTCCAAAGGGCACCAGATAGTATGAATGACGCAGTCCATCAGTGCAGGGGCCTCTAATCCAGAAGTGACAGTGGTTATGTGAGCTCCAACACAGTGGGTTAGAACACAAGAGCTTCATGCCTTGGATGTAAGATGGGGACGGTTGTGATTGATGAGGTGATAACTACAGTGCGTAACCCTGAGGCAGTCGGCCCCATGCTGCTCCCCCTAGAATCTCTCAACAACCCAGGGAAAACAAGTGGTGTCTTCAGGAATATGTGGCTTTTGCTACGTCGTCCGCCAGCCCAAGTTTAGATCTCCCCCCTCCTGCTAATGACACATTCAAATTAGCTGCGGTTAGGGTTTCTTTAAATACACAGTTGGATTCACACAAATTCTTCTCCCCACCTCACCTCTCTCTGGTCTGGCCTGAGCAAACCACACTTCGGGGTCACTGCGCTCTCCAAGAGCCAAGCCAGACCCATAATTTTGCTTTTGTTGCAGATGTAGCCTCAATGCCTCAAATATAAAGACACAGCTAGGCCGGCTTGGGAAGGTCAGAGTAGAGAGAGAGGGGGAAAGAGAGAGCGGTAGAGGGAGAGAGAAACCTCACATAGCAGTGAGGTGAAGGGTGAGCTGTTTTCAGCGCAGTAAGGAAGCCTTCACTATACAGAGTGTGTGTGGACAGGAAGAGCTGGGTAACGACGAATAGATTCAGCCAAACCACCAGCCATTACTGACCATTACAGCCAATGGCCATTCATTCTTCTGGATCAGTCTTCTGTCCTATTAGGTCACGACCAGCACATAGGGAATTCTCTGTTAATGGAGACGATCAAGTCAAAGTATTTTCTGACAGTCGAATGAATTATGTTGTACTGTCATTGCATTTTATGTTGTTTTTATGAGCTCTCTGTTGCAAGCAACTGACTTTGAAATAGCCTGGAAAAACAAACCCGAAGTTTCTCCTTTTATGACCTCATGAATTGAGTCTTCTCGCTAACAGTCCCTGCTTGTAGCTACAGGGTTCGTCTTTCTTTTCATTATATCGTTTATGAAGGATGAAAACAGTTATTTTCAATCCTTTTCGGTGGTTGACGATTACTGCGCTGTATTTGCTTGCCATTGGTTGTAAAGCGAAGAACACTGACCCTTTTCTCAGAATCGTAGTGTTTTGTGAAAATGTTCAATTTGCACAGTAAACGCTCAGTTTGAAATTGTTCGTTTGTGAACATTATGTCCTCGAGGAACACGTTGAAACACCCTTTTCTCATTCGTTTGTCTAGACACTGTCAGTGTGGAGATTATCCTCCTAGTTCTATTATTTGGTCCACAAACATTGACCCTCTTTGGCAATGATACTATGTCTTAGAACATCAAAGCCACGGTTGTGAGTCAGAAGATCTTCCATCCACCACCATAGATGGCTATAGCCTAGCTACCCAGCCGACATCTGTGTGGTCCAAACCTAATCGCTAGCACACGATGAAAGGTTTTCTGCTGTTTACCACTTGTTGTTGAATGCAAACTGGCATCATGCACTGCACACACACACACACCGCGGCATGACTTTCGTTGTAATAAAAACGAGAGGAGTGGGCGGCAGTGGGATATTGAGCAACATAGAGCCCAAAGCCACAGTTTCCTCAGGGAAAACAAACACAGCTAGTTTCTGGAGGACCAGGCCAGTCAGTGCATCATAGTGCTTGACCTCACAAAGTTTCCCTTTCAGGCCAGGTTCTGGACTCACTGTTCCTCCTCCAGCAGGGACCCAGCTGTAGAGATGTGTGACATGTTCAAGGGCCAGACTGACTGCAGTGTGTCCACAGCCAGAGGGCCAGAATGACTGCAGTGTGTCCCCAGCCAGAAGGCCAGACTGCAGTGTTTCCACAGGCCCCAGCCACAGCCCAGCAACCACCAGCCCCTGAAGTGTCATTGGATGTTGGACATTGGACCCGGACGGGGAGATGTGTGACATTTCCATGGTCTACAGGTCCAGACTCCAGTGTGGCCCCAGCCCAGCAAACATCGGCCCCTGGTGCGTAATTTTGACTCGCTCCACTTTGAGTAAACACTCTCATCATTGGCTTACATGGTGACTTCTTATTGGCACACTGGTATTTTGTATGTCTCACATGCAAGGGCTTGGTTTAGCTGTTGATGGCTACGATATAGGCCTATCATAATTAAGTTTCTTACAATAGACAGTTGTTTAGGGTGTTGTTTATTGTAACCAAAGTACTGGATGGGTGATTTGAACTATTAGAGCCATCATACTGCATCGATTAGTAGTTTACTCTATAACACTCATATAACACATTACATTACAGATAGTGGTGGAAAAAGTACCCGAGTGTCATACTTAAGTAAAAGTAAAGGTACCTTAATAGAAATTGACTCAAGTATTAGTGAAATACTAGTGGATTAAAATACTTGTCGAGTAAAAGTCTAAAAATATTTGATTTTATATATACTTAAGTATCAAAAGTAAATGTAATTGATATCAAAGTAAAAGGATACATCATTTCAAATCCTTATATTAAGCAAACCAGACGGCACGATTTTCTTGTGTTTTTTATTTACCGACAGCTAGGAGCACGTCCCAGCACTCAAACATCATTTACAAACTAAGCATTTGTGTTTAGTGATTATGCCAGATCAGAGGCAGTAGGGATGATCAGGGATGTTCTCTTGATACACGCATGAATTGGACCATTTTTCTGTCCTGGAAGCACTGGAAGTGGCTCAGTTGGTAGAGCATGGTGCTTGCAACGCCAGGGTTGTGGGTTCGATTCCCACGGGGGGCCAGTACAAAAAAATTTAAAAAAGTATGTATGTACTTGTAAGTCGCTCTGGATAAGAGCGTCTGCTAAATGACAAAAATGTAAAAAATGTAATGAGTACTTTTGGGTGTCAGGGAAAATGTATGGAGTAAAAAGTACATTATTTTCTTTAGGAATGTAATGGAGTAAAAGTAAAAGTTGTCAAAAGTATAAATAGCAAAGTAAAGTATAGATACACAAAAAAACTTCTTAAGTAGTACTTTAATGTATTTTTACTTAAGTACTTTATACCACTGATTACAGATCAAGCTATACTGTACAGTACAGTATGAGAGTATACATTCTCATGAATTCTGATTTTATATATATTATATATATATATATATATATATATATATATATATGCATACATATAATCAGCTTGATTATGGACTTGGTTCTTCATTTATGACCAGTTGCCTGAATATGGAGGCTTTTATTCTAGCACCAGTTTTGTGTGTACTTTGCTATTAATTTCCAAAAGAGAGCGGGCCTTGCATACCTCTTCGTCAGACAATGTACTGATTTTATCTCCTGCTTGACAGAAATGCCACAGACTAAATCATGTTTTTTGTTTCCACTGTGTTGTCCAGCCCTACACTGTGGGATCCTGTTCTCTGGAAACCTTGCTGTTGGAAACCTGCTTTGCTAAAGATGACATCTGGAAGCCTAGTTTTCCACATCTCTCTGTTGTGTTTATGTTTACGACCACTGGCAAATCTAATCTTGTTTCATTAAAACCCTTTCCTTCAGTCAAATGACCAAATATCCCTCTCGTGGCCTCATGGGTGGAACGTTATTAATATGTTTCATAGTTTCATAATTAACAAACAATATTTTTTTAAACTCTGACGAAAATCCAGTGTTTCTATGTCAAACGGCTTTGTTATATTTCAGTCCTCTGTGATGTATATAAAGTGTAATATTGGGATGCAAACTCAAAATATTATACATTCAACTCTATATCTGACATGGTACAGGTGTCTTCTTTTTTTAAGACCATAGCCATGTGTGTGAGGTGTATTCTTTTGTTTCAAAGTAGATTTGTTTAAGACTACCAAGCGACACTCTGTGTGACCCTAAATGAAGCCCGCTGCAGTAATGAAGACCTTTATTAAAGTATTCACTGAGAGGAGTCCAGCAGCACAGAACTAGACTAGGAGGTTCTTCAATGGAGACCTCCTGTGAGGAGGAGACAGAAATACACCTCATACCTCTGAATGGACATTCTCATTTTTATTGCACGTTTGATACGTATGATACTGATATAATACTTCAAGGTATTCCAATGTTCTTTAAGCCTCATAATCCTCAGAAAGTATTATTGTATCTTACACATACCAAATTCAGCATATCTAAGAAAACAACATTCAAAGTTATCAAAAGGGCACCAATTTTACATTAGGTGCACTGTTTCCAGTATTGCATATTGCTCATGTCAAAGAACAAGGTTTGCAGTACATCATTTCATCTGTAGGAGTGTGCTATTCGGCAAGAAACCACACCTTTGCACTGGGCAGGGCTTCAGGAATGCATGGTGATTATGTGTAATCTGATTCAGGTCTGGCCACAGTACAGTTTGGTGACTACTGGGAAAGGTGGGTGGTGGTCATTGCCTTCCAATCATATTAAAATAGTCAAGTGTTAACATACTATTTCATGACATGCATTTCAGGCCTCTTTGCACATCGTTATTTTCAGTTTATATTGTTATCCCTTCATTGAGGCCTCCTTTAACTGGAGGCACAATTTATCTCGAAACAGTTCAAGTGACCGCTTACCATCCATTAATACGGATGGATTTTCTTTGCTTCGCAAATGAACTAAAGACATGGAGTGGGATGGAACGCCAACTTGAGAGATTACTCTCTCGCTAAGTGCTCTCTTAGTTTAAAGTGGTACGTTTCTGCTCGCTCAGCTGATTTCAGCCATAATGATGGAGAGGGAGAGTATCATTTACCTGGATCCCATGCCAGGCCAGCTCTGGGGTTACCCCCTCCACAGCCCCTCAATATCCTGGCCTTGGCTGGCCTTGGGCTGGCCTCGTGAAGCATACCTCCTGGCCCTAACCTCCACCTCAGTCCCCATGGACCCCAACCAAAGAATGTATAGAAATGGACCTTGGGCTAATCTGCTGAAGCTATACCTCTTCTAACTTTCCCTCTCCATTGCGGTTGTTATGTCTCTCTGTTCATCTTGAAGGGGGTTGGTGGAGATGCACTCTTGACCTCCGGGTAACGCAGACTCAGAGATTCCTTAGGCCAGTGGTTCCCAAAACTGTGTGTGGGGGCGAGGGGTCGGCAGGGGGGCACAAAGTGTAACTTTGAAATTGGGTAGCGCATCATCAGTTCCTCTTGTCATGTTTGTCATTGCGTCCTTACAGAGCTATTTATATCTTGGCAGAAATGTCCAGATCAGCTAGCTCATGTCAGTTTTTTTAGCCCATAGATTTTGTTGTCATTTCTTTGTCACTCAAATATCACATGAATACACATGAGAGATGACAAAATGTGCTTCAGAACTGCAACAAAATACTTAGAGTTGCAGGAAATAATTGCAGGAAATAAGCTGCAATTCGCCCCACCAACAAGAGAGGTGTGAATAGTTTGTGTCATGAACAGTGCTTGTGCCCATAGAAATGGACGTGGCACGTGGGGGCACGGGATGTTCCAATGCTGGAAGGGGGGCCCCGAGTGGAACCTCTGCCTTAGGCCACACTATGGTGAATTGTATATTTTAGCAGTAGGATTATGTATGATTTGAAAACACTTATTTTCATAAAGCAACTTGCCTTTGAAGTCAGTAATGTTTGACTAAGGTAAGGAAAGTGGAGAGCGGAGAGGAGAGCACAATGCAATGGAGAGACTGGTGCAAATACAATATATGCACTGTGTGTGTGTGTATACAGTCTCTGTGTGTGTGTGTCTATGTACAGTCTGTGAGAGACAGACAGAGTGAGAGTGAATGTGTGTGGTCCTGTTAGTGGAGTGGAAAATGATTTTTATTTTAGGGCTTTTGTTCAATATTTGCTTTTCCTTCGGGTTGCCAATTACATTTTTAGTGAGAAAGGTTAAAACATGTCATGACGCTGGTGGGAATTGTGTGAAATGAAAACCAAAAGTGGATGAGCATGTGTAATATCATGTCACGAGACTAACCTATCCCACTTCAGAACCAGGTGGGGGAGTAGAGTTCTAGCATGAGCAGTATGAGTAGTCATTACACTGTAAAAATACATTTAGCCTTTTTTTAACTAGGCAAGTCAGTTAAGGACAAATTCTTATTTACAATGACAGCCTAGGAACAGTGGGTTAACTGCCCTGTTCAGGGGCAGAATGACAGATTTGTACCTTGTCAGCTCAGGGATTCGATCTAGCAACCTTTCAGTTACTAGTCCAACACTCTAAACGCTAGGCTACCTGCCGCTTTCAGTGGTGTTAGTTAATTTCCCAAGTCAATTTAACAGAAAAATACTGAAGTTGTTCCCGGTAAAAGATTTGTTTAAAAAAGATCTGCATAATCAAATAACGTTCAGCTCAGTCACCAATGCACGACATGCCACCAGGGGTCTCTTCACAGTCCCCAAGTCCAAAACAAATTCACGGCAATGCACAGTTTTATGCAGAGCAATGATCGCATGGATCTCCCTTCCATCTCCACATACTCAAACAAACAGCACAATTACCTTTCAATTATTTTATTAAACAGCAACCCATGGAATGGTGGGACTGTGAGGGGATACACACAAACACACGCACACACAGACACACTCGAACACACATTTTTTGTTTGTTGTTGTAGTGTTTGAATTATTTTGTATCGTTGTATTTGTCTATCAGCGTATCAGTGTTATGTGTTTTGTTACCTGTGTTTTGTTTTTGTTTCTTTAACTTATTGTAGTAAGTGGAACGTGACACATTTGGATTTCATAACTTGCTGTGTCAACTTAGTCAAATCAATGTGCTTCAACTGAAACAACTGCTGTATTACTGTTTTGCTGTATATTTACTGTAAATTGCAATGCACTTGGGTACTTTTTGGATGCCCTGTAAATTATCTCAGCATGCCTCACCTGCAATTACAGTTATACTTATAGGATACTTATTGTACACACTGTTAAAAATTACCTGCAAGTTTTGGTTTCTTTCATAACCTTCATTTACGAGTTTTGTAAAGATGTTCATTGTCTTTTGTTTGGAATGCTCCATGTGAGCAATGAGCATTTGTCTGGTTTCTTTGTCCTGATAATGTTGAGGGAGTTCTGATAATGTTGAGGCAGTTCTGATAATGTTGAATGAGTTCTGATAATGTTGAGGGAGTTCTGATAATGTTGAGGGAGCGCTCGCGCCTGAGCATGCGTAGAGGTACCTGGCCTACTGCACGCAAATGTAGGAAAGTGCCCATTCGGGGTTGTCTGATTTCTGATTGTCTTAACTCACCACGTCCACCACTAATTAGCTGAGCTTCGCAGTCATTTTGTCTTCACCTAACATTGTAAGCCAACAAAGTCTGTTTTTTTTACGTCCATTGCTAATGATAACAGTTCCTCACCGTATTTGAAAAATCTTGCCAACACTCTCTCGGCCATGCTAATCCCCAAGTCTCAGTGGGAAAGAGTAACATATCATGATCTGATGTTCAATATATCCAGTGGAAACGTCATAAAATAACAGCTGTCTGTCCCGAGTTCACTGGCACAGGAAACTCTGAGGGACCGGAATAGGCTAGTTGAAACTATGTTGCAAGTTCGCTAGCGACAGTTTCGGGACGAACCCAGTTCATTGCTTTTATACAGTCGTACACTTCACTAAAGCTCAAGTCAAGACAGATAGAAAGGGAGGCAGATAGGCGCATTAGAGAGATTAATGTGATTGAAATAACCTGAATTTTCAACTGGTTATTTTCTACTGTTTTTATTTGTCAGATTTAGGCCTATGCATTTTACTTAGTTGACGATGGAAGTTAAAAGGCCTACTGCTGCATTGGCATATAGGCTAACTCTGAGTTCTATGTGCTCATTTATGTAGCTGCCAATGGATCACAGTGTATCAATGTGTCCATATGGCAGAGGCTGGTGCTTTCACATTAGTTTAATTTTAACTTTTAGATTTGTATCATTTTTGAACACGTAGGAGGTCCTGTGAACACGTAGAAGGTCCTTGCCAGTAAATATGTGGCAAATCTCTGTCATAGCCACAGACCTGGTGGTGTAACAGGAAATTCAGTTTGCTGGCAACCAAGTGAGTTCAAATCCAATGTCAGAGTGAGTCCCAAGTAATCAAAATGTAGCGGCATACTGTCAATTTACAGCAATGACATTTTAATTCAGCTGTAAAAAATATAGTAACTTGTTGTATATTTACTGTATTTTCACTGCAACCAGTAGCCGGTAGTATACCATGAAATTACATGACATGTTTAGCAATGTAACTTTGTTAGCACAACTAAATAGATCAGATGAAGAACATTGATTTGACTTAAAGTATCAAGGTCACCCAACAAGTTATTAAATCCAAATTAGTCGGTTCTACTTCTTTTACTAGGTTGAAACTTTAGATTAAGTTTACTCAAAACGAAGTCTGGATTGGATTTGATTTAAAATTGGCAGCACAGTAAAACACTTTTTAAAGTTGATTAAACAAATATTTTTTTCCAGTTTCAGTTGAGTTGAGTTGGCTTTGGAAAATGAGCTGAAACAACTAAAAGGCTAAATTTATTTTTTACAGTGAACAACACTGTTTCCTAACCGTACCCTTATTTTGAGAATGTGTGGATATATACTCAGCGGCCAGTTTATTAGGTACACTCATCCAGTACCCGGTCGGACCCCCTTTTGCCTCCAGAACAACCTGAATTATTTGGGGTATGGAAACATTGCTCAATCGATATCACGGGACCTAACGTTTGTCAGGAAAACATTCCCCACACCATTACGCCACTGCCCGCCTGTTAGCTTGCACGATTCTTGCCATTCTCCTTTGACCTCTCATCAACGAGCTGTTTTCTCCCACAGGACTGCCACGGCACAGGAGGCCGGACGTTTCTGAGATACTGGAACCGGCGTGCCTGGCACCAACGATCATACCATGCTCAAAGTCGCTTTGGTCACTCGTTTTGCCCATTCTAATGTTCAATCGAAAAGTAACTGAAAAAGCAAAATTTTTCACGTGATATTTACAGAAGTTTTGTGAAACCATGTGTTTTTGGAACAATTCACATATAATGATGAGGATTTTCTCATGTGAAATCATGTGAAACCATGTGTTATAGGAATACTTTACATATGATATTTCAGATTAAGTTTCACGTGGATTTTCACATGTGATCGCATAACCTTTTACATGTGGAGTAGAATTTTTACTTTGGACTTCAAAGTACATCTCAGCTTTGTTAAAAATACACTCAAGAAAAATTGTTATATTTATGGTAGTAATCCAGGTGTAACATTAAAACAGAATAATATGCTCCACCAACAGTAGACAACTACACTATACAGAAAACCCTGAAATTCCTGAAATAAGTCAATGTAATCCATGATGAGAGAATAGTCAGAATAGCTGACAAATAAAATGGCACGCTTTTGCTAAGGGCAGAGATGTATTGTATTACACTGTAGGTATTGAATGTGTATGGGAATGCTACAGACTTTGTGGCACAGCAGAAAGGTCAGTGTACCTCAAATCCAGAAGATGTGAATTCAAATCCCAGGTGGGATCAAACTTTAGCTGAACAGTAATAACACATGAAATTGCACATGTGAAAAACATGGAATGTCACATGTGAAGTTAAACCCCCCCACATATTTTCACATGTGAAATGTCACATGAAGTATTTCAAAAGGACGTTTCCACATGTGAAATATCATGCGAAATGTTCCAAAAACGAATGTTTTCAAACGTGAAATGTTAAATGTGAAGTGTTAAAAAAACACGTTTTCACATGTTAAATGTCAGGTGAAGTGTTTCAAAAACACGTTTCACATGATTTCACATGTGAAATGTCACATTTGAAATATTCCAAAAACACATTTCACATGATTTCACTTGTGAAATGTCACATTTGAAATATTCCAAAAACACTTTATCACATTAACTTCACATTAAACGAGATAACATGTTCACATGTGAAATTCATGTATTTTTTCAGTTAAGGGTGATGCCTATCTGCCTGCTTTACATAGCAAGCCACAGCCACATGACTCACTGTCTGTAATGGCGAACCAATTTCGTATTAGGTGTACATAATGAACTGGCCACTGAGTGTATGTTCCTGGTAATAAATATGTGCAGGAATGTAATCTTGCCAATAGACCTGGTGGTGTAGCAAGACATTTAGGTCACTGGCATGCAAGAGGTTGTGAGTTCAAATGAGGTTGAGTCCCAACTGTGCTCCCCAGTAAAAAAAAAGAAATACAATTTAACTTTTGACTAAAAGCATCAAGTTCAATCAACAAGTTATTAAATCCACATTTGTCAGTTCCACTTACTTCACTAGATTGATGTAACTTTAGAGGAAGTTAATTTAACATGAATCCTGATTGGACTTGATTAACATTTTATGGCAGCCTGGAAGCAAACTTTTTAAAAGTTGAATAAAGAATTGGGGGATTTTTCTCACAAACAAATCGCAGGTTAGCTTTGGCATAGCGAGTCCTAAAACATTTGATTCTATTTTATTGTTAGTTTTATAATGGACCTGCACTTTCTCTTGAAGAAGCACTTCTTCAAAACTAGGTGAAATCACCCCTGACAAACACACAGACAGACACAGACACAGATGCAGACAAAACAAATTAGTTACATGCTGTTAGAGCCAAACCCAAACAGATCTCAGGTCTGTTTAGTAAACCTCCCTGCCCAACACATTGTATTGCGGCTATTTGTTCTGTGTGGCTGGGTTTCATAGTCACACAAGGCTCACAGTCTTCCATGCTCCTTAAGGAGGAGATGCACCACATGGCGTGCAGGGTTGACCAATCAACAGAGGTAAATCCCACAATGCAGTATGGTTTCTGTCTGTTTCTCTGTCATCATGACTTGAAGCCTCCTTCCTTATTCACATACAGGAGGAAATGAAAAAATGTGTGGTTCCTCCATGTGGCAACAGAGGTTCAAATGTATGATTCTCTGACTCTAATGGCTTGAGATTAGTTGGTAAACAGAACACAGCGAGTTGACCACAACCGGGAGCTATTTCTGTTAGAGGCAGCAGAGCTGGGATCGGCATCGTCACATGGTTAGGAATTTCCTCAACACATTGCATGGTGGGAAGAGAATGGCTCGTTAAGGTCCAACAGAGGCCAGTTCATAATTGATGGTTTAAGTTCCTTTATGCAATGGATAGTGTAATGGGAGAAAGAGGTGCGTCTGGGAATTTATATACACCGTATGAAACCGAGAGGGGCCCACATTTAGGAGCAGACCAGTGATGGTGTTTCTATGGTGAAAGATGCAGGAATGCTATTTGCAGGAATGTTAATCAGTAAATGCTGGAAATTCTTCTTCTTCTCACTCTATTGTCTCGGTGAGGATACAATCTTCTGCTTGAGCAAATTACAGCGCATATCTGTCAATTTTGCCAGACAAAAATGTCAGGCTGGTTATGTGACCACAATTATTTCACTGCCTGACATGAAAACAATATTTCTTTCCATGTTTTTAATCTCTTATTCGGAGAAGTTGAAAAGTCTTCATGTTTTGTTTGAGATAGAAATCAGGAAGGACAAACAGGGGGCAAAACCCACCAGCATGTGAGGTGAGCTGTAAATGTGAGATGTTTAGGAAAACAAGAGAGAGATGTATTACCCCCCTTCCAGTAGCTTTAGTCTCTCGCTCTCCCCATCTCTCTCTCCCCATCCCCCTCCTAACTCCCCACCTGCAGTACGTGCACTACTGCAACGGGCACCAGCCACTCTCTTCCAAAACAACAGACGGCTGAGTCTCCTCATACCAACATGTCTCTCAGCACCAACACTCTCATCCTGCTCCTCCTCAGATAGAGAAACACCTGAAGGCAGGTATTTTTGCTGAAAGCTATAATAAATCATTGGGCTTTTGTGCCCCTGTTGCTAATGTGTTGTCTCTCCTCTGAGCTCATTCTGGAGTTGACATAAGTGTACTTTTAGTGAGAAAGGAGAGGACCAGGCCAGTTTCAGGACTGTTCAGTAATTCTCACACCCTGTGGTCGCCCCAATGCCCCCATTTCCCTTGTCTGAATGGAAAGCAAAGTGCCGGGGACACCCAGGGAGCAGGTCCAGCCAGCTAGCACAGGGTCTGCCCAGGGCTAAACATAGTTTTTTAGGGTTCTATGGCTTTTCAACTCTGAGACTAATAGTTTAGGTCGCTAGAACATGCTGTAGAACAAATTGTGAAGCAAATGTTGATTTGAAGTTTATGTCCACAACTCCTTTTGACCATTGCATGTAAATCAAATGCCAATGATGATGCCTTTGGTTTTGGTACATTCTGTGTCCAGAGGGAAGAAGAGTAAGATGTTTAGTTAAGGGGGAGGATTTCATATTTTTACCAAATTTACTTTGTATAGGGAAAAAATCAGCAGGGCATATAAATATATATAAAAAAAGGGGTTTAATGAAACCATGAGGGATGACAGTGTCCAAGATACATATTATCCATGGAGGAGTCACAGTGGGAAGCCTGGTGGCCAGAGAGTCAGAAGTGACCATTGGAATGTGCTGGTTGGCGCCCCGTGTATGAGCCTGAGCCTGTTTGACACCCTCTTCCTCAGTGTGTCATCCCCCCTCAACACACACACACACACACACACACACACACACACACACACACACACACACACACACACACACACACACACACACACACACACACACCACACACACACACACACACACACACACACACACACACACACACACACACACACACACACACACACACACACACACACACACACACACACACACACACACACACACACACACACACACACACACACACACACACACACACACACACACACACACACACACACACACACACACACACACACACACACACACACACACACACACACACACACACACACACACACACACACACACACACACACACACACACACACACACACACACACACACACACACACACACACACACACACACACACACACACACACACACACACACACACACACACACACACACACACACACACACACACACACACACACACACACACACACACACACACACACACACACACACACACACACACACACACACACACACACACACACACACACACACACACACACACACACACACACACACACACACACACACACACACACACACACACACACACACACACACACACACACACACACACACACACACACACACACACACACACACACACACACACACACACACACACACACACACACACACACACACACACACACACACACACACACACACACACACACACACACACACACACACACACACACACACACACACACACACACACACACACACACACACACACACACACACACACACACACACACACACACACACACACACACACACACACACACACACACACACACACACACACACACACACACACACACACACACACACACACACACACACACACACACACACACACACACAGAGCCCTCCAGCTCAGTGGCTTGGAGCCCTCACTCAGTTCCTAAATCCACCTCCTGTCTTATGGGCCAGTGGGAGCGGACTTCCTGAAAACAATGGAATGGAATAATCTGCGGATTTACCAGTGGATTTGATAAAGGCCGGTGTTCCTAGCCAAAGTTTCTCTGACCTCTCTTCTCCTCTCACCCCCCGTTATTTTCATGAATGGGCTGAGAGTGGATTACCGGAGGTGCTGTGTCTCTAATTAAACTCTTCTCTCTCTCTCATCCCTCCGTCATCCCCCCATGGGCGCAAGCACACACACACAGAGTGAGAGAAAGAGAGGCATCCCAACCTTTTGGTATTTTTGGCCATTAGTAGTCTTGAAAATACTCATGACAGTGTCTCACAAAGGGGGATAAAGCACAGCAGTGTCAGGCCAAAAGTCAAAGGTCAATCCCCAAAGGTCATGGAGAGGCTAATATGGTGTTGTGTCAGTTAAAATATGTAATCTCCCTGAGACTCGAAAGGATCCATCTCCCCCTTAGTTCACTTCACAAGGTTCCCCCTCCTCAAGGAGTATGTTTCTCTGTTGTTTTTTCTCCTCCTACATTTGTCAAGAAGGCTACATTTTTCAAAGCTGTTTTTGGAGAGGTTTCATTTACAATAAACTCTCCTGAATCCTTGCCTTATCTTTAATCGTAAAGCTGTCCTGAGCCATCCTATTTGAATGGCTAACTAGTTGATCTCAAAAACAATTAAAATTCTGCTCTTTGGTGAGTGCTCTGCAGGCTGCCTTTATGCTAATAACTTGGCCTGGCACATTGAGGACTGTGTGGTCATGAGCCCTCTTGATGAGGGTATTATTTTAATGGAAAAGAGTTGCTATTCATGACTTGTAGAAGCCATCACTAAGACACAAAGCACAGTTAATGAAGCAGACAAAAATCTGGCAGGCAGCCCACTTTTACAAGAGCCAAATGCCTCCCAACCATCAGGCTACCTCTTTCCACCAAACTAGGCAGCACATGAAAATGGAGTGTGAAGCTGTCCTGTACAGGCTTTTAGCTTACCTTCTCCTCCATCATCCTATTTGACACATTTTATAGAGTGTTTTTTCTTCTTCAAATCTTACTCTGATGTTGTTGTGTTGCGATAAAGTTCTGGCCTGCTTTTAAGTCTTTCCCAGAATAGACGCCATTGCACAGAAGACAATTCTCCCAGACATACGCCAGACTGGAGCTGAAAAGGCAGAATGTATTTGGAGTTCTTACGCCCATGTTTCCTGTTTACTGTATCATTTTCTCATTTGGTGCTCTGCACTTGTGTCAGTGTCAAAGTGGGTTTGTGTTTGTGTGTGCGTGCGTGCTGCGTGTACCGATACTGATACGCAATAGACACCATCATCACTACTGATCAGACCTTCTGTCTAAAGTCTTGCTCGACAGTTTGTGTCTGGTGTTATTATGAGGTTACTTTGATAGATACAAGTTGTATTTCTCTAGTCTGATTATTCGTTTTTTATAGGAAATGATGAGCTGAGACTCTTGTGAGATACAGATAGTTTCTCCATTGTAAAATGTGCATGAACATTCCTACTGGCAACACCACAACAGCAGGGACGTGATGTGCAGTGCCACTGATGGTAAGGATGTGACATATTGAGGACAAACAGGCTTTTCCACAAACAAAAATATGGGGATTTCCACTTGTTTGTGAAGCAACCACACTGTTATTGTTTTTCTGTCGATATAGGTTGTGGTCATTTGAGAGGAAGCGTTTTTCCTTCTCCATAATTGCCCATCTTTCTATTCTGAAAAAGGAATCCTTGGACATCCCTTGAGAGTGGGTGTATGCTTATTCAGGACAGTCCTGGGTTCAAATAGTATTTGAAATCTTTAGCATTTGGTTCAATTTGGTTCAGCCTGTCTGGTGCCAGATAGATGGTGTAATCACTTTTGGGACTAATGCATTGGTTCCATTGCTCCAAACAAGCTTAATCCAGCATAGCTATAGTATATTCAAGATAACAACTACTATTTAAACCCAGGTCTGGCTGAGGGGGTAGCTGACAGAGTAGCTTATCATTTCCATAATCATCTTGTTTGCAAATGGTAATTCAGCTTTGTTTCAATTATGTATAAGACATTGCTATGTACTGTAGCTGAATGATGACAAGAGGTCTGGTTCTAAATGAAAAGATGTGGCTGTACCGCTAGTTAAGGATCAATGGGTGAGACGTGATACAAGCAGCCAGGACATTCATTTCCCTAACCACAGTACCGTATAACTTTACAGTTATTCATATCTTGTCTCTGCATCTAAACAAGAAACATCTTTCGGCGGAAGAAAAAGGTCTTCTCAGTTGGCAGACTTGTCACTTTAAGGACATTTGGAATTGTCACTGAGTCTTGTTCAGCTTGGAAAAAGGCAAAACAATTTCGACCAGAAGGACAGGGATGCAAGCAAGCGACAACTCAAAGAGATCAGAGACCCATATTAAACCTCATGTTTTAAACTCCAGCATATGATCATTTAAATAGATGGAGACTCAGGCATCCAAGCTCAGTTTCCAAGGGTTTTGGGATCAAGACTGATTTGAACTTGGAGAGGTTGGGGCCTAAAATAAAGTTCCCATTATGAGTCCTCAGGCTTTTTGCTTATCCCATCAAGTCTTCTATTACCTGCAGCACGTGGCTTTTGTATTTTGATGATATACTCTTACATGATTACATGATGATATACTCTTAAAGAACCGATTCGTGCTGGTCACTGATTTAGGTTAAAAAAAAATATTGATGGTGGTATGGTTTTGATTATGAAACAGACAAGTTAAAAAGCAAATATTTATTGGAATAACGTTGTAAAATGCTATAAAATCTGTCTTTGAAGTGAGAGGCTATAATTATTAACCGACCGCAAGTGGCAGTTTCCTCATATACCTTAATTGAGTTATGTCCAAGGGAATAGTGTGGCAAACTGATGTTAAAAGAAATCCTTACACAATAACATGGTGGCTTCCATTTCTTATGAACATCTCATCTTTGGCAGAGTGACCATTAATATTGTCTGTTTATGCCATCTCTCTCTGTGTGGGAATATGGGCATTGTAATGCCAGTTAAGACCCTGTTGATATTGAAATATGGTCTGGATGTGGATCCATTGTGAAACTTTCGGCATCAGTGGAGCTCTGAGAGTATTTGATATGTCTTGTGATCTGTATTTAAAGTGTGATGTATAGAGTGGCTCCCTGCAGGCCGTGGGGATATGGAGATGGTGTGTGCTGTGCAGAGCTGAGTGCATCAGGTTGTGTCCCAAATGGCACCCTGTTCCCTAAATACTGCACTACTTTCGACCACGGCCCAAAAGGGCTCTGGTTGAAAATAGCACACTAAATAGGGAATAGGGTGCCATTTGGGACGCAGTGTGCCTCAGTGTGGTCAGGGTTATTTCAACAGCGAGTTACAGCTGCTCCCTCTGCTGCTCCCTCTGTGGATACCAGGCTTCTTTGCCTCCTGTGGTTTGGTGTCACCCAAAGGTGTCTGATGCGTTTGGCCGTCACGCCCGGGTGGCCTGCCCTGCCTGCGGTCCTCTACTGTTTGGGTTTCTTCTCCATGCTCAGATTAGCAGCTATCTCTACTGAGCTCTGTTCGGTGAAGCTTTTCCTGGAAGCTGGCTTCACATTCATTGAGTATTTACTTACTACATGTTTCAATGGGAACTCAGTCTGGTCTCATAGACTAGACATAACATATACTGAACAAAAATATAAACGCAACATGTCGGTCCCATGTTTCATGAGCTGAAATATAAGATCCCAGAAATATTTGTTAATGCACAAAACGTTTATTTTTCTAAAATGTTGTGCTCAAATTAGTTTACATCCCTGTAAGTAAGTATTTTATCCTTTGACAAGATAATACATCTACCTGACAGGTGTGGCATATCAAGAAGCTGATTAAAAAGCATGAACATAACACAGATGCACCTTGTGCTGGGTACAATTAAAAGACACTCTAAAATGTGCAGTTTTGTCAAACCACACAATGCCACAGATGTGTCAAGTTTTGAGAAAGCATGCACTTGGCATGCTGACTGCAGGAATGTCCACCAGAGCTGTTGCCAGAGAATGTAATGTTCATTTCTCTACCATAACCCGTCTCCAATGTTGTTTTAGAGAAATTGGCAGTACGTACAACTGGCCTCACAACCGCACACCACGTGTAACTACGCCAGCCCATGACCTCTACATCCGGCTTCTTCACCTGCAGAATCGTCTGAAGGGGAGGGAGGTCATCTGAAGGGGAGGGGGTGCTGAGGAGCATTTCTGTCTGACTTTTCTGGAGCTCATCAATCAAGACACTAAGATGTAACCATATTTTGTCTGTGTGTCTCTTGTTGTGCCTACAACCATCTTGATTATGTCTGTGGATCTTGTGTTATGTCTGTGGAACTCTTGTTGTGTCTGTGGACCTCTGAAACTCTTGTTGTGTCTGTGCACCTCTCAAACTCTTGTTGTGTCTGTGGATCTGTCAAACACTTGTTGTGTCTGTGGATCTCTTAAACACTTGTTGTGTCTGTGGATCTTATGTTCTGTCTGTGGAACTCTTGTTGTGTCTGTGGACCTCTCAAACTCTTGTTGTGTCTGTGGACCTCTCAAACTCTTGTTGTGTCTGTGGATCTCTCAAACACTTGTTGTGTCTGTGGATCTTGTGTTCTGTCTGTGGGACTCGTGTTGTGTCTGTGGATCTCTCAAACACTTGTTGTGTCCGTGGATCGTGTGTTCTGTCTGTGGGACTCGTGTTGTGTCTGTGGATCTCTCAAACACTTGTTGTGTCTGTGGATCTTGTGTTCTGTCTGTGGGACTCGTGTTGTGTCTGTGGACCTCTCAAACACTTGTTGTGTCTGTGTGTGTCTTGTGTGCCTGCTGTGTGTATACTCCTCTTGTTGTTGTTGTGTCTACAGTAGGTCGCTTCTCACTTTGTCTGTGGTAGATGTGATACTCCGATGACAATGAGGAGAGCCCAGCTCAGAGCTCTATTTGAGATGAAGCAATCTGTGTTTGGCTGCCAGACTGCAGTCAGTGATACCCCTCTGGAGGTTTCACCACACAACTCAAACATGATCAATCCCAATTAACCTGTCACATAACGGAGAAAGATTTGTCCCTGACTGCGCAGTTGTCTCTGAGATGTGTTATGTTAAAGATCACCAGCACCATCCTATAGAACAATACTGTATACAGCTTATACAGCTGTGTTTTAATTCACATATTAGGTTTTCCCTGATGACTACAGTATCTGGTTGCCCATACAGTGAGTGGCATTCCTTACTGTGTATTTCACAACACTAGCACACAACATTCTGAGAACCAGAAGTTTCTTAGAGCTCGGTGACAGCGAGGTTGTCCTATGGTTATTTTGCATACAACCTTCCCACAACTTGCTGGGAGTGGTGCAGGATAGTTGCTTGGCTTTTGAACATTCTCAGCACATTTAAAAATTCTTAAGGATAGCCACCCTTTTTTTCCAATTTTCGTCTAAAATGACATACCCAAATCTAACTGCCTGTAGCTCAGGCCCTGAAGCAAGGACATGCATATTCTTGGTACCATTTGAAAGGAAACACTTTGACGTTTGTGGAAATGTGAATTGAATGTAGGAGAATATAACACAATAGATCTGGTAGTAGAAAATACAAAGAAATAACCAACCAGTTTTTTTTCTACCACCATCTTTGAAATGCAAGAGAAAGGTCCCAGTTCTAGCCATCACTCTTGTTGTAATTCCAGTGGTGTCCACAAGATGGCAGCAGTATATGTGCAAAGTTTCAGACGGATAACTTGAAGTATAAGTGAACTACATGACATTTAGTGTGAAATCACCCAGGTACATTTGGGCAAATTGTGAAGGAGACATTTGCCTTTATATTGCATTTTTCTTGCAAGAATATCGTCAAATCTGTATACTTGGACATCGATTTAGCTTTTCCAATATTAGTAGCCATATTATAAGTTCAACATTTGCAAAACAACCAGTTTTCATAACTTCATAACTCTGAATATTCTTATAATTTTTGTCCAAAGGGAAAAGGCATGATGTCGCACATTTTGCAACAGACACAGGGTTTCCGGATACTCCCGTAAAGCCCAGCTCATTGGCTATCTAGCTAGCTTTGTTTGACCCTGATTGTGCTTATTTGACCAAGTTAGAGCCGTTCAAGTGAAGACCGCCCGCGTCATCGGCGTGCCATGAAGGCGTCGTTCTCTGACCAACTATGGTGTCCTATAGGATAAACTACACCCCTCATGATATAGTGAAGTTTGTTTACATTCTAGGATCTCCGAGGAATACATACAAACATGATTTGACTGGTTGAAACAATGTTTAGGGTGAGATTTTCACAGATTCCTTTCTTTACAAAGTGTGGAAATACGAGTGGAAATACAAAATCGATCGTGCATGCTATATGAACCTTTTTTAGTATATGAAAAATGATTTTATCTAACAAAACAACACTTAATTTTATCTCTGGGACTCTTTGGATGACAAATCAGAACAAGATTTCAGAATGTAAGTTATTTAATTACTTTAACAGAATGTTCCTAAAAGTTAAAACATGGTTACATTTCATTTCAATTTTGAGAATGTTCTAGGAACGTTCTCCAACTGGTTTGACGTTGAGAATGTTCTCAAATGATTCAGAAAACATTAAGAAACAACATTCTTCTGTGGGAATTGTAGTACTTAAGCATAACATTTCCTACAGGTTTCCTCAAGGTTCTATATGGTTCTATTTAAAGTCACGTTCTCAAAAAAAATACAATATATTTTTTGTAACGTTCAGAAAACGTTCTAGAAATGTTATTTAAAACATACAGTGTACATTCTGTTCTCAGCATCAACAAAACTCTATCGTCTATCTTGTTGAGTGTGTTCAGGTGTGTTGGCCACACCCCCTAACAGGACACCTGATATTAATGAGCTCTTGTTTCCTTTAAAATGTGGTTTGTTTAAATAGACTAAAAAGAACAGCTTTGTATGTGTAAAAAACATGGCCTGCTTGTACATTTTGATTGCGCCGTGTACTAATTCCATGGATAGCTAACAGAAAATATTAAGTTTGAATCTCACTGATACTGTGTCACAATAAAAAATAAATGTGTTTGCATGATTGGAGTTCAAAACAGTTAACCCAAAATAAGCTAGCAGTGTTATTAAAAGCCTTATTGAAACATTCAGTGAACGTTTTAAGGAAGTTATTCAAAAACCTCCAAATAACCTATTATTTCAATTCTCAGAGCCTTAATAAAACCTTCCAAGAAAACTTTCAAGGAACCAGAGTGGAATGTTCTCAGAACCTCCCTGCAACCTAAATATACATGTTTCGGAACAAGCAACATTTTCACTTCTGTTCTCAGAACATTTAAAAAACTTTCAGGTTTACCAGTCAGGAAACATATGGCTTCATTCCTACAACCAATGTGATACCAAAAACATACGTTTCCACAACTTCAAAGGAACAAAATGTCCTAGCTGGGCAACCTGATAGGCAATCACATTGTTGTACTGTATGTGCAGTATAATAATGATTTATCTGATATCTGTAAAAGTGGCAGTGTGTGTGTGTGTGTGTGTGTGTGTGTGTGTGTGTGTGTGTGTGTGTGTGTGTGTGTGTGTGTGTGTGTGTGTGTGTGTGTGTGTGTGTGTGTGTGTGTGTGTGTGTGTGTGTGTGTGTTTTAGTTGGTGGAAAAACATCACTGTGGCGGTGGCAAGCGTTTGCATATTTTAGTCTTTCTCACAATGGTATATTTAACATATTCCGATGTGCCAAGTCCAGTCCCCAGAAGATTACAGAAGGACAGAGTAGTTGCACATCCCTCTCTCTCTCAGGCCAGTTTTCACTTTAACTGTGTTTATTTGCATTCATAATTAGTCCTGCTCCACTGGAAGTGTGGCATCATCTCCCAGCATGACTATAACTCCTTTTTTCCACTTTCCTAATCAATGCTGTCTTGTTGTCTTGATTGGCTATGGGTGCGTATCAAATGGCACCCTATATAGTACTCTACTTTTGACCAGAGCCATACAGGCCACGATCAAAAGTAGAGCATTATATAGGCAATAGGTGCTATTTGGGATGCAACTAGGCCTGTATCCCTGTCATGTTACTGTAGTTAGCTAGTCCCTCTCTGATTACCTCTGTGTGCAAAAAAACTGTGTAAACAGTGATGTAAGAGGAGGAACTGTTAAAATACAGTCTTTCTCTGCACAGAGGAAAGAGAAAACCAACAGTTGCTTGGCAGATAATGATGAGGGTCTAACTAACACAGCAGCGGGGGCCATGGCAGACGGTCCAAGCACTCCCATTCTCACGAGAGAGAACAAGAGCTCTAGCTGCTGGTTTAGATTACGGAGCAGAGCTGGGGCACGGTGCCAGGGTGTCTTTTCACCGGGGACGAGACACTAATTTGAGTTTGTGTCCCTCTAATGGGGCTTCCTGACCAGTTGAGGATGTTGTTATCATTGGTTAATGTTGAACTTGCCTCATAGTGGTCACATAAGCGTTTTGCCAAGCTGTTGGGGTGGGGGTGTGTGGTGTAGTGGGAAGGTAGTCGTGGAAAGGGGTTAGCATTGATGGGTTGGGGAAAAGCAAGATTGCTGTCAGTCTTTTACGTACTCATCAATCCATTCCCCGAAAGCCTGTTTCAAAACATATTACGAAAAAAGTTGCTGGGAAAGTTATCGAAAGTTATTTGATACCTAACTTCTATGCTACCACTCATTGTAACAATTTTTTTAAAGTAGTGATTTTGCCAAAGCTTGTATGTCGTTTGAATGTTGCAGAGTCTCCTCCACTCCCCGAACACATTTTGGGCAACACAGACCATTTGGGGTAACCTTCTGTCCTCTCCTCTCAGAAAAATAGTATCAAGAACCTAAAACGGTTCTTCGCCTGTCCCCATAGGAGAACCCTTTGAAGAACTCTTTTTGGTTCCAGGTAGAACCCTTTCGGTTCCATGTAGAACTATTTCCACAGAGGTTTCTACATGGAACACAAAATAGTTCCACCTGGAACCATATAGGGTTTTACCTGGAACCAAAAACGGTTCTCCTTTAAATTAAGGTAAAATATGGGGACAGCCGAATAACCGTTTTGGAACCCTTTTTTATAAAGACTGTAGTGAGTGTGTATTGTAGGAAGGGTATATTTACTCTTGGAGCCTGCATGGCAGCCCATTGTGGGAGGATTCAGCCTCATACCACAGGAAAGGTGTTACGCGTCGCTGAGGTGCGGGCAGAGCACATTCCTGGTAGGCAGTGTGTGCCAACCCCAACCCAGCCGTGGGGAGGAAAGGGGAGAGGAAGGGAAGGGATGGGATGGGATGGGATGGGAAGCCAAGCCAAGCCTTCCTGCCCCAGCCTACTCCCACCTCGCTCTCAACCACCTCGCTCTCAGCCTCCAGCCTTAGGGATGGGGCTGTGTCAGGGTAAACAGAAAGTGTGACTCATGGCTGTTGGTCCAGACTAATGTCATCCGAGACCTCAGACAGATAAGTCTGGTGGTGCAGCCAGCCAGTCAGTGTCATTTGCCACAGGCAGGCAAGCAGGCAGGCAGGCAGGCAGGCAGGCAGGCAGGCAGGCAGGCAGGCAGGCAGGCAGGCAGGCAGGAGAGTATGATGTAACAGGAATCAGATCCCCTCCCCTGCTAGCCTGCTACTCCAATCTGTCCCTGCCCGACGGACAGCCAGGCTAGCCGGCCGAGAGCAGAGCTGCACAACTACTCCTCTTAGGTTTGTTGGTCACCCCCAGTCTAAACCAGCCGAATTGGATGCAAGGTCGGTACCCAGATGCTAAAATAGTCCAAGTGATCGTTTTAGCATCTGCCCAACCCCAGACAGACATGAGTTGTGTTCAATAAATTCTGTTCTTCCTTTCAGTACCGACCCTCAATTTCTCCAGATGCAGATGTAAACTACTGGACGTTTCACCACTGCATTTAACTTAGTCAGATGTGCCAGTTCCTGAAGGAATAACCCACTGGACACAGTAGTCATTTCAACATCTATTTTTATTTACATTTGGTTGTCAACTAACGTGAATTCAAAAGTGAAATCAACAGCAGAAAAGCCACAATGTCATTGGATGTAGGTTAGATTTTGGGTGAAAAAAAGACTACATTCCCTACGTTGATGACTTTTTGCAAATCCAATCCGTTCCCTACGTTGATGACTTTTTGCAAATCCAATCCGTTCCCTACGTTGATGACTTTTTGCAAATCCAATCTGTTCCCTACGTTGATGACTTTTTGCAAATCCAATCCGTTCCCTACGTTGATGACTTTTTGCAAATCCAATCCGTTCCCTACGTTGATGACTTTTTGCAAATCCAGTCCGTTCCCTACGTTGATGACTTTTTGCAAATCCAATCTGTTCCCTACGTTAATGACTTTTTGCAAATCCAATCTGTTCCCTACGTTGATGACTTTTTGCAAATCCAATCCGTTTCCTACGTTGATTCAATGTCAACGCATAGATTTTTATGTTGTTGAAATGACATGGAAACAACGTTGATTCAACCAGTGTGTTCCCTATGGGAAGCGTGCTCCAGCGGTGTGCTGTACCTATAGGTCCAAAAGAAGTCAACATTACCGAACATGAGTTGCATTCATCAGTAAGGTAGACGTACAGGCCTTGGCTCATTACTCTCCATAGCTACCAGAGAAAACACACGCACTCGCAGGCAGGAAGCACAACACGCAAGCAGAACAACACCTGCCAGCAAAGCCAGTATAGTGAATTCCCAGTGGAGAGGGTAAGGTCAGGGATTCAATCAAAGGCTTATTGTTGACAAGCACACTGCACTTGACCTTTAAAGGTAATTCATGCTTGAGCCAACATCGGCAACATTTACCACGACTTGACTGAATCCTGGCGTAGGTCTACTTACCCCTTGACTCTGTGTGGTTAATTATCTTCTCCCATCCAATCCGATTTTTCTCTTCTTGCTTAACGATTGTGTTTAGCTGCATACCTGTGATATGCCCAGGCATGATGGAGCATTGTGTGCCACAGGTGATTAAACAGTCTTAGGGGAGGGTGGGGGTGGGTGTATGTCTAAAAATATCACCCTGTCCCCCCTCCCTCGGTCCATGCAGTTAAAGTCTCTCTCTCTCTCTCTCTCTCTCTCTCTCTCTCTCTCTCTCTCTCTCTCTCTCTCTCTCTCTCTCTCTCTCTCCTCTCTCTCTCTCTCTCTCTCTCCTCTCTCTCCTCTCTCTCTCTCTCTCTCTCTCTCTCTCTCTCTCTCTCTCTCTCTCTCTCCTCTCTCTCTCTCTCTCTCTCTCTCTCTCTCTCTCTCTCTCTCTCTCTCTCTCTCTCTCTCTCTCTCTCTCTCTCTCTCTCTCTCTCTCTCTCAACATTGCGAGGCGTTCACACCTCTCAACACCAGCCCGTTGAGCTGCTGAGCGGATTGCTGGAATTTACACGCCTAATTATCCCCCTGTTTTCTCCTACCATAAAGAGAATCTGGGATTAGAGCCTGAGTGCTGTGTGTGGTTTGGGGAGCAGTGGCAGCTCAAAGGACTTTAACACCGTCTCACTCACCTCCACACTACTTTAACATGATGTTTGGGCATCCGTTTTGTTTGTTTTGATTCTTATAGAGGTGAATTATTGTCAGAAGATGTAACATAGCATCTCCAACGACTGCAACAGATACAGTAACTACTGGTCCTTCATAGATCTTCCTTTTTATTGATAAACGTTGCTAACAGACATTTTGGCCTTTTTTCTCCGCTTTTTTCATCCCCTTTAGTTCTTAGTGACTTGATAAGCAGATTTTTGAGTTGCTCAATTAAACACTAGATGTCAGTGTCGTTTCTGGCTCACGTGGCCACAGCCAGCCCATCCACCTTCACTTTACACTGGTGTCCCTCCATGAATGGGGTCTTACAAATGCCATTCTAATTCCCTATGCATTTTCCGCAATCCTATACAAAGTACTTTAGCTTGTGTTGACATATAGCTCAGCGTATAAGTTGTGAAATCCAAGATCATGCAATTAAAGAAACATGGGCCTCGATGCTTTTGAAGTTTGGTGTTACCATATTAATTTATCAGTTAAGCATTCGGGCACTCTTTTCTGTCTCTGATTTTATGAAACACCCAATAAAAAGGACACATCTTAAAACCCCATCTTACAATTCAATCTCATTTATAGATTCATATAAACAGTGGACCCATTTGTCCCTCTTAGAATCTGTAGCATAGCTTAAAATCAATAGCGTTCATTTGGTATTGTGCTGTAAATCAAGATTAGATAGAAAATGCTTATCTTAACACATCACCTACATTTGTTTTAAATAAAATAAAAAGCTCTACCAGTACTATCCAGGTTACTTCCTAATGCATGTTTTGCCTGTGCTTTCACACAGAACATAGACCAGATACACAAGCTTTGTCAGAAAGTAAAGAGATAATGCTAGCTCCTGTATTTCATCAGCAGCCTCTCGGCTATACCTTTTGGCAGGACCCATGTGCAGTGATAAGGGCGGATGGTGATGATGTAGTGTGAGGAACACTCCGTCATGTCTTCGTCACAGGGAGAAGAGATCAGCTCGAGGTGACCTGCAGAATGTCAGGAATCTAACCTCTATATTAACACTTTCCTTTCTTTTCCTTCCTCCTTTCTTCCTCTTCACTCAGATCGGGGAGAGAATATACTTCTGAGCCCCCACGTCTGTCCGCTCGCTCTGTTCTCTCTTTCCTCCTCTCTGCCTCCCTCTCTGACACAGAGGTAGAGACTGTGGGAAGTGGAGCTCGCTTACTCACTCACTCACTCACTCACTCACTCACTCACTCACTCAAACAGACCTGGCTGGCCGGTTCAATTTGGCCAGGGCCGGATTGCACATTTTGGGGAAGAAAAAAAAGATGTCAGAGGAAAGGGGGTTAGTTTGTGAGTTTCCCTGACACAACCTGGCTCTGGGTATCCCGGCTATCTCGCTTTTATTAAGTGCTGCATTTCATTTGCATTTGTAAGAGGACCTATTTCTTTCGCACTGGTCGTTTTGTGCCGTCAGAAAACGTTTCTCGCTGTGGTTTTCCTTAGTGCTGTGATGTAGGTGTGGGTATGTGTGTGGAGGGACATTCCAAAAAATGGGGGATAGCGAGAAAAAAAAGAGAAAGGTTTGTCAAAATATATAGTTTACATACACATTAGTTTACATATATAAGTTTACATACACATTAGCCAAATACATTTAAACTCAGTTTTTCACAGTTCCTGATGTTTAATCCTAGTAAAAATTCCCTGTCTTAGGTCAGTTAGGATCACCACTTTATTTTTTAGAATGTGAAATGTCAGAATAATAGAAGAGAGAATGATTTATTCCAGCTTTTATTTCTTTCATCACATTCCCAGTGGGTCAGAAGTTTACATACACTCAATTAGTATTTGGTAGCATGGCCTTTAAATTGTTTAACTTGATTCAAACGTTTCAAGCTTCCCACAATAAGTTGGGTGAATTTTGGCCCATTCCTCCTGACAGAGCTGGTGTAACTGAGTCAGGTTTGTAGGCCTCCTTGCTCGCTCACGCTTTTTCAGTTCTGCCCACAAATTTTCTATAGGATTGAGGTCAGGGCTTTGTGATGGCCACTCCAATACCTTGACTTTGTTGTCCTTAAGCCATTTTGCCTCAACTTTGGAAGTATGCTTGGGGACATTGTCCATTTTGAAAACCCATTTGCGACCAAGCTTTAACTTCCTGACTGATGTCTTGAGATGTTGCTTCAATATATCCAGATAATTTTCCTCCCTCATGATGCCATCTATTTTGTGAAGTACACCAGTCCCTCCTGCAGCACAGCACCCCCACAACATGATGCTGCCACCCCCTGTGCTTCACGGTTGGGATGGTGTTCTTCGGCATGCAAGTATCCCCCTTTTTCCCCCAAACATAACGATGGTCACTATGGCCAAAACGTCCTATTTTTGTTTCATCAGATCAGAGGACATTTCTCCAAAATGTAGTACAATCTTTGTCCCCATGTACAGTTGTAAACCGTAGTCTGGCTTTTTTATGGCGGTTTTGGAGCTTCTTCCTTGCTGAGCAGCCTTTCAGCTTTGTCGATATAGGACTCGTTTTACTGTGGATATAGATGCTTTTGTACCTGTTTCCGCCAGCATCTTCACAAGGTCCTTTACTGTTGTTCTGGAATTGATTTGCACTTTTTGCACTAAAGTACGTTCATCTCTAGGAGACAGAACGTGTCTCCTTCCTGAGCGGTATGACGGCTGCGTGGTCCCATGGAGTTTTTATGTCACGCCCTGGCCTTAGTTATCTTTGTTTTCTTTATTATTTTAGTTAGGTCAGGGTGTGACATGGGGGATGTTTGTGTGTTTTTGTCTAGTCGAGGGTGTTTGTAGTGTCTAGGGGGTTTTGGTAGAGTTTATGGGGTTGTGTTCAGTGTAGGTGTTTAGGTATGTCTATGGTTGCCTGAGTGGTTCTCAATCAGAGACAGCTGTCTATCGTTGTCTCTGATTGGGAGCCATATTTAAGGCAGCCATAGGCATTAGACAGGTTGTGGGTAATTGTCTATGTCTATGTTGCATGTGTGCATGTAGTTTGTATAGCTTCACGGTCGTTTGTTGTTTAGTTTTGTATTAGTGTTTGTGTTTGTTTCTTCTTCATTAAAAAAGAGAAGATGTATTTATATCACTCTGCGCCTTGGTCCACTCTTTCACCTCAAGACGATCGTGACATTTTACTTGCGTACTATTGTTTGTACAGATGAAAGTGATAACTTCAGGCGTTTGGAAATTGCTCCCAAGGATGAACCAGACTTGTGGAGGTCTACAATTTTTTTTCTGAGGTCTTGGCTGATTTCTTTTGATTTTCCCATGATGTCAAGCAAATGGGCACATGATGTCAAGCAAATGAGTTTGAAGGTATGCCTTGAAATACATCCACAGGTTCACCTCCAATTGACTCAAATGATGTCAATTAGCCTATCAGAAGCTTCTAAAGCCATGACATAATTTTCTGGAATTTTTCAAGCTATTTAAAGGCACAGTCAACTTATTGTATGTAATCTTCTGACCCACTGGAATTGGGATACAGTGAAATATAAGTGAAATAATCTGTCTGGAAACAATTGTTGGAAAAATTACTTGTATCATGCACAAAGTAGATGTCCTAACCGACTTGCCAAAACTATAGTTTGTTAACAAGAAATTTGTGGAGTGGTTGAAAACGAGTTTTAATGACTCCAATCTAAGTGTATGTAAACTTCCGACTTCAACTGTACTTTTAGCCCAGGAGCATCACCTGCATCTAACACAACAGTCCTTGTGTGAATTAGGCACTCTCAAAGTTTTCTATATATACAGCAAATTGGCTAGTGTTACCTAGTGCTGATTTTTTAGTATAACATTTCTACGAAAGGCCGAGTGTCTGCAAGTTTTCGCTCCACCCTTGTACTTGAAGGATGAATTAAGGGCACTAATTGGTAAGGAACCCCCCTCACCTGGTTGTCTAGGTCTTAATTAAAAGGAAAAATTTTAAAACCTAAAAATTCTAAAACCTGCCCTCTGTGGACCCAAGTGCTGGTTCCCAGGGTTCCCCAACTCAGTCCTCAGGACCCCTAGGAGTGCACATTTTGGTATTAGCCTTAGCACTACACAGCTGATTCAAATAATCAACTAATCATCCAGCTTTGATCATTTTAATCAGCTGTGTAGTGTAAGGGCAAAAACCAAACCAGCGTCACCCCTTGGGAGACGCTGTAATAACCAGTGTTTAACCGAAACCACGCCCATTATTATCATGTTTTCTAGCATGCTCTATTACAGGTGGATTTTTACAATTATTTGTCTCAATATCTATGTTGTTGCATGTACATTGATTGATTAATGAATGTTATGCTACTGAAATATACATAACATACATTCTTCTAAACTAATCCAATCTGTGACTTGGACATATTGCACCCGTTACTGCAATGGTTGTTCTTTGTTTAGATTGTTTAGGTATTCTCATAGCAACGTCTTCCCGACCCGGCAGTCCCCACTCTGCAATGCATTATAATGTATTTGTATTTAATATGGATTGCTGCTAAGGCAGCAGCTACTCTTCTTGGGGTCCAGCAAAACTAAGGCAGTTATACAATTTTAGAAACATCAAGTAGAATTACAATACATGCCCAACAGATTTCATAACATATTGTGTGCCCTCAGTCCCCTACTCTACTACCACATATCTACAACACAAAACCCATGTGTACTCGTGTGTGTGTATGGAAGTTACTTGATGTGGAATAGAGTTCCATATAGTCATGGCACTATGTAGTACTGTGCACCTCCCGTGGTCTGTTCTGGACTTCTCTGGTGGCATATCTTGTGGGGTATGCATGGGTGTCCGAGCTGTGTGCCAGAAGTTCAAACAGACAGCTCGGTGCGTTCAGCATGTCAATACCTCTCACAAATACAAGTCTATCTCTCCACTTTGAACCAGGAAAGATTGGCATGCATATTATTAATGTTAACTCTCTGTGTACATCCAAGGGCCAGCCGTGCTGCCCTGTTCTGAGCCAATTGCAATTTTCCTAAGTCCCTCTTTCTGGCATCTGCCCACATTACTGAACAGTAGTCAAGGTGTGACAAAACTAGAAGCTGTAGGACCTGCCTTGTTGATAGTGTTGTTATTAAGAATGCAGAGCAGCACTTTACTATGGACAAACTTCTCCCCATCTTAGCTACTGTTGTATCAATATGTTTTGACCATGACAGTTTACAATCCAGGGTTACTGCAAGCAGTTTAGTCACCTCAACGTGCTTAATTTTCACATTATTCATTACACGATTTAGTTGAGGTTTAAGGTTTAGTGAATGATTTGTCCCAAATACAATGCTTTTAGTTTTTTAAATATTTAGGAATAATGTATTCCTTGCTACCCATTCTGAAACTAACTGTAGCTCTTTGTTAAGTGTTGCAGTCATTTCAGTCGCTGTAGCAGCTGACGTGTGGAGTCACCCACATACATAGGCACACTGGCTTTACTCGTTTACTGGCATGTCGTCAAGTAATGGGCCAAGACAGCTGCCCTGGGGATTTCCTGATTCTACCTGGATTATCTTGGAGATGCTTCCATTAAAGAACACACTCTGTGTTCTGTTAGGTAACTCTTCATCCACAATATAGCAGGGGGTTTAAAACCATAACATATACGTTTTTCCAGCAGACTATGATCGATAATGTCAAAAGCCGCACTGAAGTCTAACAAAACAGCTCCCACAATATTTTTATCAATTTGCCAATCATCAGTCATTTGTGTAAGTGCTGTGCTTTATGAATGTCCTTCCCTATAAGCGTGCTGAAAGTCTGTTGTCAATTTGTTTAATGTAAAATAGCATTGTATCTGGTCAAACACAATTTTTTCCAAAAGTTTACTAAGGGTTGGTAACAGGCTGATTGGTCAGCTATTTGAGCCAATAAAGTGGGCTTTACTATTCTTAGGTAGCAGAATGACTTTTGCTTCCCTCCAGGCATGAGGGCACACACTTTCTAGTAGGCTTCAATTAAACATATGGCAAATAGGAGTGTCAATCATTTCCGCTATTATCCTCAGTAATTTTCCATCCACGTTGTCAGACCCCGGTCACTTGTCAGTGTTGATAGACAACACTTTTTTCACCTCTTCCACACTCACTTTATGGAATTAAAAATTGCAATGCTTGTCTCTCATAATTTGATCAGATATACTTGGATGTGTTGCATCAGCATTTTTTGCTGTCATGCCTAATCTCGCCATTGAAAAAAATCCATAAAGTTGTTTTTGTGATGAATGAGCCGTTTGATTCAATTAATTTTGCGGCTGAGTTTGCCTTTCTTTTGAGTTTGCCTTATTCATTTTATTCAGTTTAGTCACATGATTTCTGAATTTGTAGTACGTTTACCAATCGGTTGTGCAGCCAGACTTTTTGCCATTCCTTTTGCCTCATCCCTGTGAGCCATATACTGTTTTAATTCCTCATCACTCAGATTTTTACAGTCATTTTCTTAATGGGTACATGCTTATCAGTAACTGGGATAAGCAATTTCACAAATGTGTCAAGTGCAGCATCTGGTTGCTCTTTATTACACACCACAGATCAACACATTTTCTTTACATCAACAACATAGGAATCACTACAAAATGTATTGTATGACCTCTTATACACTATAGTAGGCCCAGCATTTGGAACTTTGGTTTTCCTTATATTGTGATCACTACATCCAATGTATTTGGATACTGATTTTAAGCAAAATGTGATTTCAGGACACTACATTAGGTAAAACTGGGCCCTCAAAATAAGGCCTTGCTGTGTTAAAGAACTTAATTTGAAAGATAACATATTCTGTTAAATTCTAACTTGGTAAGACAAATACTGCAACAACCATGTCTCTGTTACTAACAGATTTAGTCATGGGTGGTAACTCTACAATTCACCAGAAAGGCAAGGCACTTTGGGAAATATGCAAATAAGGCTGTACACTAAGCAGTGTGTTAATTTGACACTGTGTATCCATATAGACACTGGATCAGTGTTAAATTGAACACTGTCAGTGTTGATTTAACACTGGAGAATTTGCTGTGTAGTTTATTTGGAAATGTTGGGCATGGAGTATCATTCCTCGTGTTTCCTGCAATACGCATCTGTCAGTGTGAGGTCAGCTAGTTCAGCCTGTGTTCCTGAGTGTTCCGTGGTAGTTCAGTGAGGTGTGGGACTCACAGCCGGAGAGGAGGAAGGCTGGGTGCTGTGTTACCACGGCAATAGGACATGAACACAGATAAACACTGTTTATTCTGCCAGTAGCACACAAAGTAATTGCTATTCTCTTATCTGAAGATTCACAAGCGAGTGTAAGAAAGGTATATATAAAAAAGAGAAAAAAGGGGGGGAATCCTGAATTCCACGCAGAACCCGATACTTTTGGAATGGTAACGCGTCATAGCGGAAATTGCTTGGTTTTGCCCTGGTTTTGGGCACTAGTCATTACCAGAGAAGTGGCCTGTAATCTGTGGTCGTTCCATGATGTATGTGATTATTACTGTGATTGTGTGGAAGACAGGGGAGGGACATTGTTGCATATATATCTCTGTTGTCTTCTTTAGAAGGATGCCAATGTGATTCACACGATTCATAATAACTGATGATACATAGATGATTCATAGTCACACCATACCTTTTAAGGCATTGTTGCTACCCTTTTCAAAAGACTGGGACATTGACATTAAACAATTTGGTCTTGTATGCAGTGATATCTTTTGGAAGTTCAATTAAAACAAGGTATTCTGAGGTACAGTAGCCTTGGGGTTAAAAAATCCCCCTGCGTGAAATTAACATTCCACCTTTGATCTGAGATCAATAGCTGGGCTCTACTTAATCAAAGTTGTTTTTCTCCCTTTCTCTTTTTCTTTCCTCGCCTTGCCCCTTGGCTCTCCATCGGGATTAGCGTTTCAATTAAATAATTTATTAAACTGAAGTTATTCCTGAACCAGCCCATCATGATGTCATTCATTTAACGGCTGATAAAAGCGATGGTTGTGGTTTTAGGGCAGAGCACCTGCTGTACCTGCCATCAGCTCTTCATGTGTTGGGAGCAGCTGGTGCCCTGGCTGGGTGTGCTGGGTCTGCTCCATGCCCCGCGGCCCTCTACCATCAGCACTCACTGGGAGAAACAGTAGCAGACTGGTGACAAACAGCCCTCCAGGCCACGGCTCCTCATTCCAGCCAGGCCTTTGCTGCATGCTGCCACAGCCCTCAGCCCCAGCCCTAACCCTAGCTTCATGTCCACACCTTGGCTCAACCCTAAACCTAGCCATGACCCTAACCCTAGCTTCATGTCCACAACTTGGCTGAACCCTAGTCTCGCACAGCCATACCTCCAAAAGCTTTAGGAGAATTTTGTAATTCCTGCGGCTACATTTTTATTTGATGTTACATTTCAAGAACCCTCCCCCACATTCCCATTTATGAAGTGCTGCGTGCTAAGCTCTACCCAAACAAGGCATTTCATTGATTTGAAGTGTTTGATTGGAGCTGCATGTTAAGCCCCGCCTGAGCAAGGCATTTGATTGGTTTGATTTGCACCGAGTCTCCAACCCTTTTCCAGTAATAGGAAAGCCTGGTTCTAAATAAGGCTAGCTCAACCCTACCCTTACCCTAACCTTACCCTTGTCCTAACCCTTGTCCTAACCCTAACCAACGGACAGAACCTACGCCTCAACGGTAACCTATAACTTCACTCTACCATAGTACCTCATAACCAAATGGGTGCGGATGGGCACTGGTGGCAGGCGGACCAAGCGTAACATGGGCTGAACCACCCTGGCTGCAACCAAATACCTATCCCTAAGTCCTGGGCTGGTTGTGCCCGGACCCCCAGGGGCTGCTGTCCAGCAGCGGTCTCCGCACAGCTGGAAGGCAT